>NW_022280290.1:0-42238 GCF_004355925.1 Anarrhichthys ocellatus
TCAGCGAAAGATGAGACGGAGGAGACCGAAAATAAGGAAGGGATAGCACAGACAAATCGGGAGCACATAGGCCCATCGCGTAGTCATGGTGAAAAAAGAGGAAACGAGAGTGAGCATCACACTGGGAAAAACAAGAGGAAATATGATCTGGGTCTGGGCTTCACTTGGATTGGCAATGCAGATTGCCCAAAGCCACAGTGCGTGGTGTGCAGTGAGGTTCTGGCTAACAGCTGTCTGAAGCTCTCTTATTTACGTCACCACCTGAACACCAAGCATGCCAGTGCAAGTCAGAAGCCCCTTACATTTTTTATATCGAAATTGGAGGAGTTACAAAACAGCCAAAAACAACTGCAGTCTCATTCATGTGTTGGGGCTACAAAACATGCACTACGGGCTTCATATCTGGTCAGTTACAGAATAGCAAGAAAGGAGCTACCTCACACAATCGCCGGAGACATGTGCTCGCCATCCTAATTGCTCTTTAAAAGTGACGCCTTGTGTAACTGAAATGTATTGAAACTTTGTTGCAGTGTTTAGGGCGTTTTCACACCTGTAGTTCCTTTGCTTTGTTCCGATTCAGGGATTAATATGATACAATGTTGCAGTTGCCCCTTTGTTCGGTCTGTGTTCACACTGCAACATTTAACAGTGGACTAAATCTTGTAAAGAAACGCTATGCGCGAGCAAACTGTTCTCTCATTGGTCCGATTTTTATGCGGCTATAAATAGGCTCTGTTGCTTTTTTTTTAAGGTGTGGGGGATTGGGGGTGCGTGAACCCGTTCGGGATGTAGAAGGGGGTGCGTGGCCTAAAAAGTTTGGGAACCGCTGCCTTACAGCATCAAAATTACTCTTCATGACATATTATTTTTAGTTGTTGAATCTGGACAGATTCTATCCAATTAGGTTTCTTGTGTGAGCAGAATTTTTTTCATGTTGCTTTGAATTTGATATGAATTAGATATATGACTTGATTATTTTACCAAACACCTCGAATGCAGATTTGCAGATTGAACTGTGGATTGATTAATTTCATTAGGTGCATTAAAGTATCTAGTAGTATATTCTTGACTACCCAACTAATCATATGAACGTAACAACTGCCATCACACTCTCCTAGCATTAAAGGTGAAGTCCAAATCTAATGATATGCAGTTTAATATTGCATAAGACAAAGACAAGCAGCAAAGCCTGAATCTGGAACTAGGAAAAGTCATCATCTCATCGTGTGCAAGGGTTATTCTTAACCAAAACATAAATGAATCTTAACAAATTGATATATTTTAATTGCTCTATCGATTTTCTGCCACCAAGTACATATTAATTTGTAATATCATTAGGAATTAGTTTTATAGCTTAAAAGTATTGATAAATACTTTGGCCAGTATGATGGTGAAGCGGATATTAAGTAATTTCATGTGGTAGTAAAAATGTACCCTGGAGCTAATTGTTGTAATCTTAATTGTAGCCCTGCCTGTCTGTCTTTCCACTCACGCACTTTGACTCAGAGGCTGCTATATAAAGTACCAGGAAGGAGCACTTCATGAAGTGGAGGTCCTTAAGAGGGAATGGACCAACTCAGAACTAAACTTTGACAACATCCTCAATGGCATGCTGGCTCTTTTCACCATTTCTACCTTTGAAGGATGGCCAAAGTGAGTCATGATCTGTTCTGTGCAAATTGAAAGGTGTCTATTCATTTCAGGATTGATAGTTCAGAATCAGCAGCATCTACCCATTGTATATGTAGTTTAGTTTACGGTACATTTGCAATCCACTCTTCATTGATTTGGACAATTTTTTATTATCTTCCTAGGTTACTATATAAAGCCATTGATTCAAACTTAGAGGATAAAGGCCCAATGTACAACAACCGAGTGGCCATCTCAATCTTCTTTATCGTCTACCTCATCCTTATCGCCTTCTTCATGATGAATATATTTGTGGGCTTCGTCATCGTCACTTTCCAGGAGCAAGGAGAGCAGGAGTATAAGGACTGTGAACTGGACAAAAACCAGGTAGGCCTCTGATGAAAATGACTGGAAATAAAAATTAAACTGATGTTGTGTTTCGCATGCAACAAAAACCAGCCCCTCCTCCCACTGCCCCATAGCATAAAGTCTCAAAGCAGCCCACCAAAAAATGCTATAACTCCTTCCTGCATTGTTATTCATGCAGACACTGCTACATGCAGAACTACTTGTTGCAACTTATTTGGAAATTATATTTCTGGGGATTTCCTTGAGCTTTTCAGCCTTCCATTTTATATTTTATTTGCAATGGTCCAATTTGTAGAGAGCCTTGTGGGTATCAGGAAGAGAGAGAGAGAGGGAAAGTTTGCAACCACATTCATAAACTGTGGGAATTAATTAAGAGAACATGGTATGAAACAGTCTTGTCATGTTTAAACTAACAACAAACTAACAAATGCTTTTTTTCCAGTAGTGAACTTGTATTTCTGTTCTTATCTACTAGTAGTAGTTGCATTCCATACACTGAATGAACATGCACAGACATTTTCAGGGGCTGTTTCTCGAACTTGTAAAAACACTGACGCATCGAAGACGCAAAGTCACCTTTGGGGGTCAATTTGATGCATTCTGGCCATGATTTTTATCCCCAGCAAAGGCACCAATTTATGCATGAAAACGTAGGAAATAAAATTAACTCACTCACTGTTTTAACTATACTACATACTATATTTCTGTATGAAAATAAATTATCATCTGTATCAACTTTGAAAGCAATCAGTCAGTAATCGCTTTCATTTCACAATCTTGATTAATACTTTGGAAGTAATGTGTCAAAGACAAACACAGTCCTCCTACTGGGGACTGAGGAAGCATTTTGGAACCTGTCAACAATTTACTATTTTCTATTATTACATTTTTTTTCACTTTTCACACTTGTTTATTACACTGTAGTGTCGCAAAAGGCTACAGGTCACAACAGGCTGTAAAACTGAAAAGCAGGGTTGATGAGTTAGTCTCCGGTTAGTTTTTTCCTCGTCCGGTTGATCAGTTCCGATCCACAGACACAACAACAGTGGATCAATGCTGACACCGTCTTTGTCGGGGGTTTTGCAGCTCCGGCCGGAGGGTAGCTCAGTCAAAGAGGGCAAATGGGCCGTTGCCGGGCCACTTTAGCCGGGCCTTGTGCATGTCCTCGCTGAACGTGGTCATACTGTGTCCCCTCACCCAATATGTAGTCACACACTACTTAGCAATGCTTCACACAGATGTTAACCCTACTAGGGAGGCTCGCAGCAGAATTTGAGAGTGGACTTGCTCTTTCAGGGATGTGATTGTAATAACAATGTTCATGAGTTCTTTGCCAAAAGAGATGTTTGTCGAAAAAAAATCTAATATCATCTATATCAGCAGTATTGTTGTTAGTTTAAACTGTCTGACATTGCTATTGGCCTCTCCTTCATCCTAATGTAACATGTTTTAACTTCATTTAAGCTCTGCATCTCCCTCACCCTCTTCTTTTTAACCCCTCCAGCGCCAGTGTGTACAGTATGCTCTTAAAGCCCGACCTCTGCGATGTTATATTCCCAAGAACCTCTACCAGTATCAGGTGTGGTACATCGTCACCTCCTGCTACTTTGAGTACCTTATGTTCCTCCTTATTATGCTCAACACCATGTGTCTGGGAATGCAGGTATGAATACAACACATTTCACATACATATAACACACCTTTTGCCTATCTGTCTGTTTGTCTGTCTTATGGTGAGGATCAAAAATTGTGGTGTGGCAACATATTTATCATGTTTCTGATAGAGTCGAGTGAGAGAGTAGAGAGAAGTTAAGGTTTTATGCTCTCCTGTTTAGTAATAATATATAATTTCTCAGGATATAATCTGAGACCCGGGCCTGTTTTAAGCCCAGATATGTAGACCTCTTATGTCATTAGCATCTTTAAAATCGTTCTGCTATGATGATTTCAATGTGTAGACAACGGAACTGTCCCCTTCAAAATAAATGTGTGGAATGATCAGGAATGGTGTGCGATGACTTTTCTGCAAGATTCGCCTCACAGTTTGGTGAAAATGGCAAAAAACTGTATGGAATGTCTCCAT
The DNA here is from genome assembly GCF_004355925.1 of Anarrhichthys ocellatus. Classification (NCBI taxonomy): domain Eukaryota; kingdom Metazoa; phylum Chordata; class Actinopteri; order Perciformes; family Anarhichadidae; genus Anarrhichthys; species Anarrhichthys ocellatus. The sequence continues at coordinate 4,082 of NW_022280290.1, forward strand.
AGAAAAGAATAATAAATCAAACAGTGCTCAAACCCACCAAACATGGCCAGGATTTCACAGTGAGTGTGCATTTGACGGAATGTTCAGCAAGCTTGAAAACGAATATCAAATGACTATTCAAGTACACTGGCATGTGGGTGCCGGTGTAAAAAGGAAGTAGATTGATTGCTTAGTTACAAAAAATACAAGAGTATTATAGTAGTCTTTAATAATGAAAGGTCGTGCTTGATACTTAAGATCTTCCTCTAAAATTTTTGTAACACACAAATTTCCTAGAAAGTCCTCCTCAAAGCCGCAAACTGACTTCAAACGTTCGTAGGGCTAATACACTGGTATGCTGGACACGCCGCTTGCTAATGGCTCCAATAACAGCTGCTTCCTCCGCATGTCGGCAGAAGTAGAATCATAAAATGCAGAATTTAACTGCACAACAGCTGCTAGTACAGACAAAAAGGTCAGAAACACCTGAAATCAGTTATCGATGTTAAATTAACCACTGGTAGTCGATCAATAATCAAGGATGTTGTTGTGATAGGGGCGTGACGAATCAGGGAAGGACACGTCGTGACTGCTAAGAGCCAATCAAGCAAATGCTGGTGTTTACGTCATCGTTTTAAAACTTATGCGTTTACGCCCGTCCACACGAGGAAGTATGGCCAGGAACTCTGTCGCATTCTTGAGATTTTGGGTGGTGAATTTAATGTTAAATTTTACCAGCATTAAAACTACATGTAGCATTTAAGTGCTAGGTAACATGTTAGAGACATATACTGTATATCTAACCTCTGTGGGTAACTAGTATCATTATTACACAAGAATTTACCATGACTAGCTGAAAATCCACTAAACCAGACTGAAAATAAAGAAAATCTAAAACGATTGAATCACAGTCTATGGACGGAGCTGGATAGTTTTCGGAACCTGGTCAGAGCTGGCCAATACTACGATTGGCAAGTCTCTGTTTGAGGGGCTGGACTGAGCGAAGGGTGAATAAGACCTAACTAACAGATCATGCTAGAGTTCAATTATGTCTATCTATGACTTTACACTCTGCTACTAATGGCAGAGTATAAAGTCACAATGTACAATGTGTGTCTGTCTGTTAGTGTGAATGACAGAGGTTGGGGAGGGGTGGAGTAAAGAATTCTGTTACCTTCGAATCACAGCTACAGACTCAACAATAGAGGCTGCCATTCATTGTGAACCTCTAAGTAGCAGTCTGGGACCTCTCCACACAACTTCTAGCTTCAACAAAGCTGTGTAAAAGCACTTTAAACAAATGTTGGAAAAGCCAAACGACGTGCTAAACAGCATCCCCAATCAACACAGGCTTGACTGGGGATGCTATCAGGACTTGAGATGAGAATTAAAATGATTTGGTCAAGCTCCAGGCTGGTGAGAGGCAACAAAGCCCAAGCTACTTGAAGTCCAAACATGTGAACAGGGTGTAATAGACTTTCGGAAAAAGCTATCATACAAGTAGAATAACTCTGTCTGACTTTATACTTATGCAGTTGTCGATGTGTTTCTTTTTAACCCACAGCACTGTAACCAGTCAGACCACGTAACTCACCTGTCCGACATGCTGAACGTGATTTTCACTGTGCTCTTCACTGTAGAGATGGTTCTTAAACTTATGGCTTTCAAAGCCAAGGTGAGTCAAAATTCAACTTATTACATTTTCCAGAAAAAAAATGGTAAGGGCTGACTGTGAGTCTGTGGTAGTGCATTTACCAAAACAGATCAACTATGGTCAGAAGAATCCTGCTGTTCAATTTTTATTATTAGGGCCCGAGCCACCGACAACGTCGGGCCAGCGAAGGCCCTATTGAAACTGTAGGGGTTATTAGGGCCCGAGCAACCGACAACGTCGGGCCAGCGAAGGCCCTATTGAAACTGTAGGGGTTATTAGGGCCCGAGCAACCGACAACGTCGGGCCTGCGAAGGCCCTATTGAAACTGTAGGGGTTTTTATTCTTTATGATTCTTATTTGAGAACTTTGGGACCATCTGGGAGGTACTTGCCATACTCCAAAACTCACCAGATTTTGGGGACTTGTCAGGGCTGGTGAAAATAGACGTATGAAAAAGGATGCAACTTTCTGTGTAATAAAATGGCTCTCTAGCGCCCCCCTACAAATCGGACCGGCGACGCCCCTCGGCCAGTATGTCTGAATTCCTTGAAATTCGACACACATGTCCGACTCCGCTAGATCTAAAAAAAAGCCTCTCAGACCCCTAAGCTCCGCCTACTTAGATTTTCCGCCATATTGAATTTAGTGAAAAACCCATTCTTTCAAACTCCTCCTACATGCTAGGTCCGATTGCTACCAAATCTGCGGTGGATCATTATTGGATGTAGATCATCAAGAGTTATCAAAAGCTTTTTGATGCCTCTTAGCGTTTACAATATATGGCCCAATAAACTTGTTAGGGGTGTGGCTTAATATCACTACACATAACTTCTCAACCATTTGTCCTAAAATTACAACATTTGCAGCATATGTGCACATCGCATGCTGTAACATACCCTGTGATTTGTTTTGCATTCAACCACTAGGAGGCGCTACAGTAAACTCGCAAAGTTGTGCTTTTTGTCACTTTTTGCAGATTTCAGCCTTCGCACTTTAACGAACTCCTCCTAGAGATTTTAAGCGATCAACTTCTACTTTGGTCAGGATGCTCTTCAGACGTTTGTGATTAAAAGTTATCGAAATCGAGAGTTTTCATCAAAGAACCTTGACGTGGCGTGGCGGCCATTTTGCCTCATTGTTTATGAAAAAAGAAGGTATTATAACTCCAAGGTACATTATCCAATTTGCACAAAACTTCTTATGCATGATGCTACTTCAAGCCTAAACATACTTCAATTGAAAATATTTCAATAACTCATAGCGCCGCCTACTGGCTAAAGGAAATGTCATATTTTAGACTTTTATTTATTCCTCCTAGCCAGGTGACCTGATGACTCTCAAATTTCGTAAGGACAGCCTTAAGACATTGATGATAAATCGCCATGATATTGTGAGTTTTTGTTCCACGCTGTTGCCGTGGCGACGCATAGTTTGCCATGAAAAAGGAAGCTGATGGTTTAGTGACTTGGCATGCTCAAAAACTCATGGACCTTTGTACATGTGTTATAGGTCATTGGAAGAAATATTCTATATGATTTTTTTAATCGTCCGTTTTAAATTGCCTCTATAGCGCCCCCTACAATATTTCAAAAGGAGCAGCGCCAGTGCTACGTTTCAGCTACATGTATGAAACTTGGAAGGTACATGTATCCTATGGAGACTTAAATATAAGTCTCTTGGGACCCTGCTCTAAACCCTACCGGAAGTCGGCAAATTTCATTTTTGTGTCATTTTTCCATAGAATTTGGCCTATTTCTAGTCGCTATACTTTAACAAACTCCTCCTAGGGAATTTGTCTGACCTCTCCAAATTTGGTCAGTACAATCTCAAGACCATTGTGATTAAAATTTATCAAAAGCTTTACGTTTGACGGAATGGCTTAGCCGTAGCGGGTGGCTACTTTATGTGATTCCCCATGAAAAAAGCTGATGTAACTCAGCTGGACTTGTTCCAAACGGTCCCAAACTACTCATGCTTGATAAAACTCATGGCTGAGGATGTCTACAAGCTAATTTCCCCTAAAACTCACAGTGCCACCTGCTGGCCAAAGAAAATCCGCGTTTTGTGACAAACACCTCCAATTTACATTACTTTTACACCATGTGGTTTACACTTGATATAGAGCTACATAATGCATGTTTGTGCATGTTCTGTAGTGCCACACAGCGGATACAGGAAGCGGTGCACTATTTGCAAAGCATAATGTCCAACGTCACGCGGTCCACGCAAGATAAAAACGTTGGACTTGTGGGCGCGTTGTCCGATGGTCGCGGACGTTCTCGGCTGCGCAGGCCGGAGTCCCGCCGGCACCCCGACGTGCGGGAGGATGCGAAGGCCCGTTCATGTCTGCTCACAGCTTTAATTTTAATTGCAATCACATTCATTGAATACATTACATTAATTAACTACACTTAATACCATTAACTACTTACCTGTATCTCATGGGTAGCAGATTTATTGGTGGGCCGGTAGCCATAGTACTCTTCCTGTCTTTTCTTCATTTTCCTGAAATAATCCTGGATTAGGAAAGTAGCATAGAACTTTCCCACTGTCACCTCATCATCTGTTAAAACACAGAAATGCTTGTTCAGTGTCGAAAAGCTATTACATTTTTTTTAAAGGGTTAATCGCCTGTACTGTGGCCATTTCATAACAACTCAGACTCATCAGGCTCGTCTTTGAAGTATTGAGGTGTGTAATATTGACAGAAAGCAGATTGAGTTGTATATCTGGCACAATTGCAAATTTGAAACTGAAATAATTTCAATTTGAGTGAAAAATGGGCACTCATCCCAAGATCTAATAATTGTTTAGTAACTTAAGAAATATAGAATTGGAGAAAAAATGTTTTGACATGTGCGATTAATCGATTGTTGTGCGCAAAATTCAATAATGAATTCAAAAGTAGTGTATTGCGGACTTTTAATTAAAAGGTACTGCTATATCAGGGATTCCCAAAGTGTGGCACGCGAGTTGCCTCTAGGGGGTGCGCGAGAGGAAAAATGTAATGGTGGTCTAATGGTGTAATAATTAATATTAAATATAATTTAAAAAAATGTAAGTGGGATTTTTCACAAAATAAAAACATGAATTATAAAAATTCCCTTTGTAAGATTTAAATTTAAAATTAAAAAATTTAATAAATAAATGTACTTCAGCTCCTGCCGACAGACTGTCTTTTACGTACACTAGCCAGCCTAGCCTGTGCAGCTAACGTCAGCTAACAGCTAACTTCATCCATTCAGCAACATTCATGCAAATATGCTAAACTGGCTGAAATCGGGGAAACTGTCAGGTGGGACATCTGAAGCTATCAGTCATGAAAGAAGAGAGGGACAGAGAGAGAGAGAGGAATCGGAGGCGAGAGAGACGGAGAGGTGTGTTGGGGAGAGACCGGGAGAAGAAATCGAACGGGAGTCAGAGAAAGATGAGATGGAGGAGACCGAAAATGAGGAAGGTATAGCACAGACAAATCGGGAGCACATAGGCACATCGCGGAGTCAAGGTGAAAGAAGAGGAAACAAGAGTGAGCATCACACTGGGAAAAACAAGAGGAAATATGATGAAAATGATCTGGGTCTGGCTTCACTTGGATTGGCAATGCAGATTGCCCAAAGCCACAGTGCGTGGTGTGCAGTCAAAAGCCCCTTACATTTTTTATATCGAAATTGGAGGAGTTACAAAACAGCCAAAAACAACTGCAGTCTCATTCATGTATTGGGTCTACAAAGAACGCACTACGGGCTTCATATCTGGTCAGTTACAGAATAGCAAGAAAGGGGCTACCTCACACAATCGCCAAAGACGTGTGCTTGCCAGCTGCCAAAGAGATGGTGGAATGTATGATTGGAGAGAGAGGAGCAAAAGAGTTGGACATGATCCCGGTGTCCAACAACACTGTGTCGCGCCGCATCGATGCTTTGTCCGAAGACATCCTGGCTACATTTGTCGGTCGCGTGCAGAAGAGTGAGTTTTACTCTCTGCAAGTAGATGAGCCTACAGATGTGGCCAATCTGGCCAATCTTCTGGTGTACGTCTGTTACCTTTTCGAAGGCACGGTGCAGGAAGATTTTTTGTGTTTTTTATCTTGTAAACAAACGCCACGCGTGAGCAAACTGTTCTCTCATTGGTCCGATTCTTATGCGGCTATAAATAGGCTCTGTTGCTTTTTTTTTTTTAAAGGTGTGTGGGGGGGGTGCGTGAACCCGGTCGGGATGTAGAAGGGGGTGCGTGGCCTAAAAAGTTTGGGAACTGCTGTGCTATATGAACAAAAGTGCAATAACATTTGGTTTGCAAACACTTTAAACACATCAGGTTCTTGTTAACAGCAGTATTCCCGTTACACAGTAACAGTTATAACACAGTTATAATGATTCTGATCATAGATATTCAGCCGGTGTTCACAACTTTATCTTCATGTGTGTAAGAGATGCAATCTGAAATATACACCTTGAAAACTGCAAACCTATCTACCTCATGTTTGTATGTTTGTTATATGTGTGGTATTTGTTATAAATGTACGTTGGTACATAGAGGGTGATAAGAAGCTGTACATGGAAGGACTTAGGACCCAGGGGAATGTAGGTGAAGGAAACAATAAGAGACAAAAGAGACACCACACAAACAGCTGTTCACCGCTCGCGGTCGGCCGGCCGGTTCTGGTGTTAAAAATGTCCGCTTAATAATTGAACCATGGACCATGGACCATGAACCATGGACGACCGTGGCTGACTGGGTTAAGAGGGTTGTCTGGTAACCGCAGGGTCAACGGTTCGATCCTCGACTGGGACGTGTCATGTGTCCCTGAGCAAGACACTGAACCCCCGGCTCCCCGGGCGCCTGTCATTGGCAGCCTATATACAGGGATGGGTCAAATGCAGAAGGCAAATTTCGTGTATGTGTATGTGTATATGTATATGACAATAAAAATGGTTTCTTCAAAAAACTGTGTTAACGGCCAATAAAATAATTGTCGGTGTTAATTAATTCATGCGTTAACGCGATAATAACGCGTTAACTAGCCCAGCACTAATTATAATAGATTTCAAGATCAATACTTAAGCTTTTCATTTTCAATTGTGCCCCATTTTTTCACCATACAGGAGCACGGCTGTCAGTCAGGAAGGCGGACTTTCTACATGCTGATTCTATTTATTTACAATGTCTCTGTTTGTTTCAGCTTCCAACTTAATCAGCTGACTAAGGGCATTCACTATTTCCGTCAAACCAATTGAATTTTGCCAGAAACGATTTGACTGGAGCTGCTGAGGAAGAAAAGATATTAATACCCAAATATCAAACGAAAACAAACAGTGAAAAAAATAAAGGAAATGAAAAATTTTTAAGATCTTGACACAAAATAAGAAAAAACATAAGACAGCCCCTGCATCAAACTCTGACGCTCCACTACGGTCTCAAATGAATTCAAACTAAAACACTTAGGTTAGCTTAGGTTTATTCAACCCAATACATTAACCATTTAGTTCGTTTAAAAAAACATCATGGTTGGACCTAAAATATGTAAACTAAGTAAAACATTAAAGCTGCAAGCAGCGATGTACGTGCCCTCGCACCTTCCCGCGTCTCGGGGGTACTGGCAGGACACCGGCAGAATCGGCCATAAATATCTGCAACCATCAGATCGCTTGCCCACAAGTTAGACGTATATTTAATGCTTGGACTGTGTGACGCTGGAAATTATGTAGTGCAAATATTCCACTAGTTCCTGTATCCACTATGTGCCACTAGAGAACACGCGCAAACATACATTATGTTGCTCTACATCAAGTATAGACCACATCATGTAAATCGGATTCAGTTTGTCACATAACGCTGTCTTCCTGTTGCCAGTAGGTGGCGCTATGACTTTGAGTGAAAATTGGCTTATTGACCTATTGAAATTCAAATGTTGATTGTTATTATTAGGGCCCGAGCACCGATGACGTCGGGCCGCGAGGTCCCTATTGAAACTAGGAATTATTATTAGGGCCCGAGCACCGACGTAGTTTGAGCGTAGGAGCTATTGTTCGGCAAATGTTTATTATTAGTCGGAGACATAGTCGGAGTGTAGGACCTATTGTTATTCTAATGTTTATTATTAGGGCCCGAGCACCGACGTAGTCGGAGCATAGGACCTATTGTTCTTCAAATGTTTAGTATTATTATTATTAGGGCCCGAGCACCGACGTAGTCGGAGCGTAGGACCCATTGTACTTCAAATATTTATTACGGTCCAAGCACCGACTTCGTCGGAGCGGAGGACCTATTGTTATTCGAATGTTTATTATTAGGGCCCGAGCACTGACGTAGTCGGAGCGTAGGACCTATTGTTCTTCAAATGTTTATTATTATTATTATTAGGGCCCGAGCACTGACGTAGTCGGAGCGGTTCTCATCTGGACTAGTCTCTACAGGCGAGCGCGAGCGCCAGTGCGAGCACTGCTCCTCCAAGACCCGTTTGAGAGGAGAACTTTGGTGGATAAACTGCAGTGAAAGAGCTGATTTCAGATCAGCCTGACCTCACAATCAGACAGCAGACTAGCAGGAAAGGGAAGCAGTACATAAAAAGCTTCTCAAGTAGCTGTACACCAGACAGGTTTGGCTAGCTGGATGACGTCATGCTAATAACTTATTTAGCTTTTTAAAACAACGGGGACAGATCCAGCACGGACAGTTAGGGAGTGAGAGACATGAAGCACCTGCTGAGAAATGATATATATATATATATATATATATATATATATATATATATTATTATATTATATTGAATTGACAGCTGAATTGTTTGTGCAGCTTATTGTTACAGAAAACCTGCAAAAATGTATGCATGCATATGCTTCCTGATGACTGCCTTTTCTTTCTTAACCTTCATGAAAGCTGACCTCCTATAGGTGGGATGACTTGATCCAGAAGTTTCATACTGGTGCGCTTCCAGATCTTCTTGATAATTCCCCTCAGCTCCTCGTTGGCTTGTTCAAAATTACCTGACCAATAGAAGAAACATAATAATGAGACAAAGGACATTACTGTAATTCAAGACAAGCAACATTTGATTTGGTAAAATCCCCCAATAACCGGAGTAAATTTAGCTCAATGTAGCAAACCTTTGCTCGATTACATTTTACAGTAGTGGTCACATACTACAACTACTTTAAAATAATATAATGTTGCCAGTAGTGAACCATTTTGTCCAGTAAGTAGAGCGACTTAACACTACACAGCCTTATTTGATTTCTGTTGAAGAGGAAATCCATGCTCACTGGCAGTCCTTGTCTATATGACAGTGTTCAGTCATATGGAGAAGCTTAGCCTTTGCAGCAGAATGAGAGAAATCATATGGTTCTCCACCAAGAGCAACAAAGGTGGAGGGTTTTGTCATTTAGTGCTAAATTAAGGAATAAGGGGCCTTTGATTACAGAAATATATTATTTAAATTCACAAACAACACGCAGTCAATTTTCTCAATCCATAGCACTATTTGAAAAGTTAGGGTATCACCAAAATCTTTTATTAGGTCCTCTTGGTGACCAGACAATCCTGTAGTGATGAATAACCAAAGCTATGCTGCTAGCATGGCTAAAAGTCTGCATCACTTACTTTCTCATTTTCAACCCTTCATAATGTTCATAATATGCATATTAAAAAATAGATAATGTCTCGTCGAGTTGACTACCTCCTGATTTAATCCACCTTTGTCTTGTCTTTGTAATGTGTTCGGTGTTATTATACAAATGGTACTTTATTTATATAACTACTCAACATGGAGTTTGTATTGTTCTTATTTGGTATCAAAGTTAAGGCACGGACTGTGATTTATCCACATAACAGGAAAGAGTGGGTTGAATATTCTTAAAACACAGACAAATTATCGTCACAGCCAATACACTGCTGTAATTCAGCGCAAATGAGAGACTACATTCAAGCTAGAGTAAACACACATTGCTACAATGTTATCTGCATCTTCTGCCAGATTGCCACCTTGAAAACGAGACTGGATTATCACGCAGCCCTAAAGAGATTTAGGACTTCATGGAAATTACACAATTAAGCACAATATCTACTGGCATAAGGGTCTAATACCTGATATAACTGATGCTTTTCCTACTTGGGGGCAGCAGAAACATGTCGTGATCAAAACATTGACTTATCACTTTTTAAATTGATACGGTGAACGTGCCACCGTTTTTTTACACACAGTTGTGGAGCAATATCATTTCATTTAGTCTCCACTAACTCCTTCAGCTGCACAATGCTTCACTATGTTCACCAGCTAGTCACTACCTGGGCCGTCTGTTGTTTGCTGCCGAGCAGGTGTACAATGAGTGGAGCTGAGAGGAGCTGCAGGTTCAGCTGATAATTAGCTCCACCAAATCTCAGTTTGGTGTGTTTGTTAGTTTGTCGGAAGGATTATCAAAAAACTACTGGCCTAATTTCCATGAAACTTGATGGAATTGGCCAAGGAATAATCCATACATTTTTGGGGCAGATTCCAATCACAGGTCGGATACACAAATTATTTTTCAGTTTCATTAATTAATATGAAAGGGCATGGCCTTGTTTGAGGTCTTCCCCTTCTAGTTCTCTATAGGTTCACATTGTTCTCACATTGTCATTTGATGCATTGTTATTATAAAAAATAACCATTACTAATAAAGACTGCTTTATTACTAGAAATAGTTAAGCCCAATAGTTAAGATGGTGTCTGTGAGTTGATCGGAACTCGCTCATTTTTGCCCGTGAGCCTCTAGCAGGTTAATCTGATGATGCATGAATCTACAGACCATTGTTTGGAAATGAGTTTGCTCCATTTCTAACCCATATTCACTAAAAATGACTGACATAATATATGATACACATTATGTATTGAGAACACAAACCTTCTGTCTTTATTTTCAGTGCAGTTCTAACCAGGGCAAACAGTGTGGCGTTGAAGGTGACTGTTCCATCACTGTTGAGAGGCATGTTCATGGAGACCAACCTCTGTTAAAACACACACAAGCAAGATAATGCAGAAATGTTGCTCATATTTGATTTTTTAATTAGCAAATGAGGAACAGTGCTATAAAATATTAATTGATTTTGATAAATGCATCTTCAGTTTGTTTTCAGTCAATCAGGCATTGTCTTAAAACTAAAACTAAAAATAGGGGCCTATATGTACACTGAAAAAGGTTTTGCTAGCTGTTATAATTCCCCTGTTTTTTCTGGTCATTCAAATATAAAAAATTCAGTCATTCTGTGCAAAAATACATTCCAAAACATACCCGAAGCTAAAGATTTCAGTCTTGACAAATCAATTTGGTATCTTCCATATTCACAGTTGCGACGCTGAACTCTCTCACACGAGTAGTGTCCACACAGACAGCATTGCTGCTGCTGCCAGCACTTCTTTCGACACAAAGTTTGCCTTTCATAATGGCCAGAATGTTTCACTTAAATTCCATTATAAATGTAAATTATATTTGTTTTAAACAGAAAAAGGTTAAGATGCCTGTGTTCATTTGCAAATAATGATGATAATCCACAATTAAAAGCCACTACTCAATTCATTTATGAAGCTGTGCAAGTCACCGGTCTTTCCACATCACTGTCCCTACCTTCAGAATCAAAGCCTTATATTAACAAATTAAGGAATTCTGTCCTCAGAAAGACGCTAGAGGCGTTTTTATTTCGGTGTTGAGTTAAGAATTAATATAAACTATTTACATGTCTGTGACATGTTCTACAGATGTAGACATTGCAAACTGTAGTAATGTTGCTGGTAAGATGTCAATATACTGTCAAATGATAATTTTCACTGTGTATTTCAAAAAAAGAGTGAGAGCAGCACCTGAGCCAACTGCTCATGTAAACGGTGTGGCCTTAACATGGGCGGCAAGATAATAAGCAAGAGGTTCCAGCAGGCATATATGCTGCTAACACAGTATTAACCGGATGGATGAATACAGCTGACAAAACATGTTTCAATGGTTCTATGGGCACATGACTATTGTTTAAATATAGACTTAAACAATTATGAACTTGTCTGTTGATTTGGGCATTTCCAATCCCAAAATTTTGTTTACATATAATGTTCTCAATTTCAGTTTTTATGATCTATTTTCGAATTGCTATTTCTTGATATACTTTTGTAAATCCAATTTCAAATTGAGTTGTCTGTGTCATGGAGTGGATAAAAAATATTTTTTATGGGATTTCCCAGCACAAGGCAGGATTTGCCTGTCCATGATTAAAGGTAAATGGCGAATAGACTTGTACTTGTATCACGCCTCTCTAGTCTTCTGACCACTAAAACACACTTTTTGAACACAGTTATCGACAGTTGGTACGATATCTTAAGAAAATCTTCTCCTCATTTTTCCTGCGCTTTCCTACAAATGTCTAGCAACCTAGTGTCAATTTCTGCTCGTTACATGCAAACAATCTTTTCAAAATAAATATCCGTCTTCACAGGACACAACTTAGGAAGGTTTAAGCAACAATAATAATTAATTAGTTTAAATTAAAAGATTGTGAAATACTTATAATTGGTTTAAGGTCTTAGTTGGAGTTAAAATAACTACGCCACAAACAGCGGTCTCCTGGGTCAAAGGCGGTTATTGTTTGACCCATCCACCTGCCCTATGTAGGTTTTTGCGGTTTTTATACTCATTTGTACATAATTACACGAATAAGATATGAATACATTTCTTGGGATATCTACGAATTATAGCACATTAATTTTCGCAGGTATAGCTACCAAAACTGTATGACAACAGTAGATTTATTTGGTGTTTGTGTTAAAATGCGAAAACACCAGTCTGGAAGAGTTTGTATAGTTTTGAATGAAGTGATTTTGCAAGAGATATAAGGTATTTTGTATTTTTGTATATGCTTTGGGTTTTTGTGTTCAGAGTTTCAACAGTAGTCTCTAGTTTCAGGAATTCTTTCTGTTATATCTAATTATTTTGCTAGTATTTCCAGTCTTTATGGTTGGGTATTCCTCCTTATTTCTGTTGAGGATGTTTCAGTTTGCACAGATTTTTCCTCCGCTCATTCAATTCAATAGGCTTGTGTAGTGTGTGTTGATATTGTTATTGAGTGTGAGTGTATGAATATAGAGTTTCTCAGGTTCAACATGCTTGTAATGTTTCTGTTGTTTAGTCGTGCACCAGTTTATTAACCGATGCTTATACATTGTGGCAAACCAGGGGGAAAAGCCGAGCAGACACAGCACAGGAGGCGGATCCCCAAGCTCAGGTTGGGGGAGGTGATAGAGGGAGTATACTATCCAGTGCAGGTGCTCCAGCCACTAGGCACGTGGCAGCGGTCACACCTGCAGCCCATGAGCTAATTAGAATGAGCATATGTTCCCAGGGCTGTGAAGCAGCAGCGGCAGACAGACTGGGCAGAAGAATACAAGGATCTCCTGAACCTCTGGAGAGGAGCTTCAGCAGACCGGAGGTAATTCAGCGGACTCACCTCTCTCCTCTGCTCTGCCCAAACAGGACGGAGGAATCGTCTCACACTGGGTGTAGACTGAAGGCCAAAGACCCCGACCGGGAGGAATCTTTTGTTGAGTTTGACCCTATCCCCCTTTAACGTAACCTGTTTATTAAAGGACACTTTTTGTTACATGGTTACTGTCTCTGAGTCACCTTTTTTGTCTCTGAATCTTGCCTCCACCTCCCCCGGGTTGCCACAACATGCACAGTTACCTCTGTCTCGCTGAACCATGAACACATACTGCTCCTGTGAACATCACATTGCCTTTAACAATCACCAATATAATGCTTTAGTTACTCCTACATCCATCCATCCATTTTCCTCCGCTTATCCGGGGTTGGGTCGTGGTGGCAGCAGGCCAAGCAGGCTGACCCAGACTTCCCTCTCCCCGGCAACATGTTTCAGCTCATTCTGGGGGATCCTGAGGCGTTCCCAGGCCAGCTGGGAGATATAATCCCTCCGTATTCTGGGTCTTCCCCGGAGTCTCTTCCCAGTTGGATGTGCCTGGAAAACCTCCAGTGGGAGGTGTCCAGGAGGCATCCTAATTGGATGCCCGAACCACCTCAGCTGACTCCTTTCGAGGCGAAGGAGTAGCGGCTCGACTCCAAGTTCCCTCCTGATGACCGAGCTCGTTACCCTATCTCTAAGGCTGAGCCCGGCCACCCTACGGAGGAAACTCATTTCGGCCGCTTGTAGCCGTGACCTTGTCCTTTTGGTCATGACCCAGAATTTGTGACCATAGGTGAGGGTCGGAACGTAGACCGACTGGTAAATTGAGAGCTTTGCCTTCCGGCTCAGCTCCCTCTTCACCAAGACGGTCCGGTGCAGCGCCTGCTTTACTGCTGCAGCCGCATCAATCTGCCTGTCTATCTCCCGCTCCATCTTACCCTCACTCGTGAACAAGACCCCGAGATACTTGAACTCCTTCGCTTGAGGTAGGCACTCCGTCCCCACCTGGAGGGAGCAATCCACCGGTTTCCGGCAGAGCACCATGGCCTCAGATTTGGAGGTGCTAACTCTCATCCCCGCCGCTTCACACTCGGCTGCAAACCGCCCCAGTGAAGGCTGGAGGTCACGATCCGAGGAGGCTAACAGGACCACATCATCTGCAAACAGCAGAGAGGCGATCCCGAGACCCCGAACTTGATGTTCTCCGCCCCCAGGCTGCACCTAGATATCCTGTCCTTGAAAGTCACGAACAGGACCGGTGACAAAGGGCTGCCCTGGCGGAGGCCAACACCCACCGGGAACGTGTCTGACTTATTGCCGAGAATGCGGACACAGCTCCTACTGCAGTCGTACAGAGACCGGATCGCCCGTTGTAACGGGTCCGGCACCCCATACTCCCGCAGCACCCCCCCACAAGAACCCCCGAGGCACCCGGTCAAACGGTCGGAGCCTCCTTTCCAGGACCCTGACATAAGCCTTCCCTGGTAGGCTGAGTAGTGTGATACCCCGGTAATTCAAGCACACTCTCCGGTCCCCCTTTTGAAGATGGGAACCACCACCCCGGTCTGCCAGTCCAAGGGCACTGATCCCAACCCCCATGCGACAGCCCAACTGTGTCCAGCGCCTTCAGCATCTCACGGCGGATCTCATCCACCCCCGGCGCCTTGGCACTAAGGAGCTTTTTAACTATCGTAGCGGCCTCTGCCAGGGATATGGGTGAGCCCCCCCCGAGGTCTTCAGGCGCTGCCTCCTCTGCAGAGGACATGTTGGTCGGGTTTAGGAGTTCCTCAAAGTGCTCTTTCCACTGCTCGACGATGTCCCCCGTCCCCTCCGCTGAGAACAGCCTGGGGTAAGCCCTGCTTTCCCTTCCTGAGCCGTCGGATGGTTTGCCAGAACCTCCTTGAGGCCAACCGAAAGTCCTTCTCCATGGCCTCCCCGAACTCCTCCATGCCCGAGTTTTAGCATCTGCGACCACCGCAGCTGCAGCCCTTCTGGCCTGCCGGTACCTCTCAGCTGCTTCAGTAGGCCCCTGGGCCAACCAGGCCTTGAAGGTCTCCTTCAGCTTGACGGCTTCCCTCACCTCCGGTTTCTACCACCGGGTTTTCGGGTTGCCGCCACGACAGGCACCGATGACCTTCCGGCCACAGCTCCTAGTGGCCGCGTCCACAATAGAGGCTTTGAACATGGTCCATTCGGATTCCATGTCCCCAACCTCCCTGGGGATGTGTGAGAAGTTCTTCCGGAGGTGGGAGTTAAAGACCTCCCAGACAGGGTCCTCCGCCAGACGTTCCCAGTTCACCCTCACTACACGTTTGGGCTTGCCGGGTCTTTCCAACTGGTTCCCCCGCCATCTGATCCAACTCACCACCAGGTGGTGATCAGTTGACAGCTCTGCTCCTCTCTTCACCCGAGTGTCCAAGACATACGGCCGCAAATCAGATGATATGATTACAAAGTTGATCTCCGGCCTAAGATGTTGTGGTACCAGGTACACTTATGAGCCACCTTATGTTCGAACATGGTGTTCGTTATGGGCAAACCGTGGCTAGCACAGAAGTCCAATAACGAGACACCACTCGGGTTCAGATCGGGCAAGCCGTTCCTCCCAATCACCCCCGCCAGGTTTCTCCGTCATTGCCCACGTGAGCGTTGAAGTCCCCCAGGAGAACTATGGAGTCGGTAGGCGGCGCCCTTTCCAGGACCCCTCCCACAGACTCCAAGAAGGCCGGATACTCCGAACTGCTGTTTGGTGCATAAGCACAAATCACAATCAGCACCTTGCTCCCCGCAACCCGTAGGCGCATGGAGGCAACCCTCTCATTCTCCGGGGAGAACTCCAACACAGCGGCGCTCGTGAGTATCCCCACTCCCGCCCGGCGCCTCTCACCCTGGGCAACTCCGGAAAAGGACAAAGTCCAAGCCCTCTCCAGGAGCTTGGTTCCAGAGCCAGTGCTGTGTGTGGAGGTGAGTCCAACTATATCTAGCTGGTATCGCTCCACCTCCTGCACCAGCTCTGGCTCTTTCCCCGCTAGCAAGGTGACGTTCCACGTCCCTAGAGCTAGTCCATGCTGCCGGCGATCGGCTCGCCCAGGCCTCTGGCCTGACCCGCCGCCCGGTCTGCATTGCACCCGACCCCGATGCTTGTCCCTGCGGGTGGTGGGTCCACAGGGTGGCTGCTCCATGTTGTTTCTTCGGGCTGAGCCCGACTGGGCCCCATGGGCGAAGGCCCGGCCACCAGATGCTCGCCGACGAGCTCCCCTCCTGGGTCTGGCTCCGGGAGGGTGCCCCGGTTTCCCTGGTCCGTGGCTGAAGACCGTGGGCTGCTTATCATTAGGGTCATTTTGAACCGCTTAGTCTGGGCTCTCCCCTGAGACCTGTTTACCTTGGGAGACCCTACCTGGGGCTACTGCCCCGGACAACATAGCTCCCAGGATCACTGAGCCACTCAAACTCCTCCACCACGTTAAGGTGGCGATTCGCGGAGAAGCCGACCGTGAGGTCCTACATATTAAACTAATTTAACAACGTTGTTACTGTACTGAACATCATACTCATTTAGAAATATGGCAAATCTGTCTGGCAGCTGTACTTCAAGCACGTCACCTTCACACTCTAGACCAGGGGTCGGCAACCCACGGCTCCGGAGCCGCATGCGGCTCTTCAGCCCCTCTGTTGCGGCTCCCTGAGGCTACATCCGCACTAATACGTTTTCATTTAAAAACAGTTTTAACAAACAAAACGATCTCCGTCCACTCAGTGTTTCAGCATCGTTTTAGAAATGATCTCTGTCCAGACTAAACACCTGAAAACGAATATCACGTGACTGTTCACGTACACTGGGCATGCGGGTGCCGGTGTAAACAGGAAGTAGATTGGTTGCTAAGTTCAAAAAATACGACCGAATGATAAAGTAGTCTTTAATAATGAAAGGTCGTGTTTGATACTTAAGATCTTTTCTAAAATCTTCCTCTATAAACTCAAACAGACACATTTAGTGGAACGTTTTAGACGTTTTGTTTTTCAGACTTAGCTACAGTGCTGCAGGTCTCTCACACATCAAATTTACTTTAAAATGAACACTTACACATAAAGGTTTGCTAGATTATGGGTCCATGAATGTGGTCAACACACGTCTCTCACTCGTTTCCTCAGTGTCATTGTTGTCTGTTCTCACTCGTAGCTCTGCTGAAGTCTCTGTCCTACTGGAGAGCAATTACTGCTTTTGTTCTTTTACATTTTATCTGCGGACTTCACAATAGTTGTGCAGAACAAAATAAGCATTAATAAGGACAGGAAAGTCCTCCATTTTGTATCCATCATCCTCAAGGCCTCTAACCGCTTCAGACGGCCGCTCCGTAGGTCTGATAACACCGCTGGACACGCCGCTCGCTAATCGCTCCATTTACAGCTGCTTCCTCCGAAGAAATTTAACTGAACAGCTGCTAGTAAAGACAACAAGGTCAGCAACGCCTGTATTCAGTTGTCCATGTTGAATTAACCTGGTAGTCGATCGGTAATCAAGGCTGTTGTTTGTGAATTTCCGGGTAAGGGTCACGTGATAGGGGTGTGACGAATCAGGGAAGGACACGTTGTGACTGCTAAGAACTAATCAAGTAGTGAACACGTGCTCATTTCCAAATGTATGCGTTTACGACGTCCACACGAAGAGGCACCCCGGAATTCTCAAACTTATCCGTCCTCTGGAGCATTGTCAAACTCCTCCGTTTTCGGTGCTTTGAAAACGTCGGCGTCGTGCGGACGCTCAGTGTAAACGTAGCAAAACATATGCGTTTGGAAACGTAGTAGTGTGGACATGGCCTCAGGCTTTGACAAACAATAACATGGAAATAAATAACGGTTATTCGGGCCCGAGCACCGACGTAGTTGGAGCGGAGGACCTATTGTTATTCTAATGTTTATTATTAGGGCCCAAGCACCGGCGTAGTCGGAGTGGAGGACCTATTGTTATTCTAATGTTTATTATTATTATTATTAGGGCCCGAGCACCGACGTAGTAGGAGCGGAGGACCT
Organism: Anarrhichthys ocellatus; assembly: GCF_004355925.1. Lineage (NCBI taxonomy): Eukaryota > Metazoa > Chordata > Actinopteri > Perciformes > Anarhichadidae > Anarrhichthys > Anarrhichthys ocellatus. Next base: position 22,179 of record NW_022280290.1, read on the forward strand.
ATTGTTCTTCACATGTTTATTATTAGGGCCCCAGCACCGACGTAGTTGGAGCGTAGGACCTATTGGTATTCTAATGTTTATTATTAGGGCCCGAGCACCGACGTAGTCGGAGCGTAGGACCTATTGTTCTTCAAATGTTTATTATTAGGGCCCGAGCACCGACGTAGTCGGAGCGTAGGACCTATTGTTCTTCAAATGTTTATTATTAGGGTCCGAGCACCGACGTAGTTGGAGCGTAGGACCTATACTCTCCAGTTTTGGCCACATTTTTTGCCTTATACTTTTGAGATCCTAGCTGTTCTGATCTGTGTCAATTGAACTAGTAGTACGATGTCAGCCAACACATACTAGACCTCTTAGGTTTTTGCGTTCCCGAGATCGGTTAGCCTGCTGGGTTACTACTGGCTTGTTTGTTAGCCCTGGGCTCTGAAGCTAGCTAACGCGACGGAGACCACAGATATAGAGTGTCTACACATGTCAAACTGAAAACGGGACCGTCTGTGAATCAGCTTCCACCTTTGCTAATACCTGGACAAGGCTGTGGACTACGGGCTGGAGCCCAATTGTCCACCAGATCTGCTATGGCTCCACTCACCTCTCCATCTGCCTGTGTCAGCTGCGCCCGCCTGGTTGATAAAATCGCAGAGCTGGAAGGTTAGAATATCCACGCTCTACAGGATCCGGGATGCCGAGAACCTCATGGACACCATCATCTTCGGTCCAGCACAAACCGACACAGCCAGCGACCGTGTGCATGATTCCATCGCTTCCAGTCCTGCTGCCGCGGCCCCTCCTCCGGTCACAGCTCCTGAGGCTTCTTGGCTACGGCTTGGAGCTAAGCCTAAAGCCCTGGTCAGCTCCACTCCATCACATCACGAGCCCTGGACCCTGGTCTATGCTCGCAGCAGCCGGATAGGGAGACATCACTCTCCTACACCCCATAACTTCGATGTCCAGCTGAAGAATGGATATGACGCCCTTGCCCTACACGACTTCCCTCCTCTGGCTAGGTCCCAGCTTCCTACACCATTCCAGCTGCCGCCTCAAAGGACCCACAGCCCCGGGTCCCCCGACATCCCTACGCCAGTCATTACTGAGCACTCCTCTCGCACCAGGACTTGCCGCTCCATACCGTGCTTTACACCAGCAACGCGGCGAGCTTCGGTCCCCCATTCTCTGTCCTTGCTCGTCCACTCCGCTACCACTGGTTAAATCCTCGACTCCATCCAAGCATATTACACGCGCAGTGTTGCCGCCTCGTCCCCTCTTCGCCCCGATGACACTGATTGTCGGGGACTCAATAATCAGGAATACCCGTTTCTTCAACGCGGCCACACACTGTTTCCCCGGAGCAATGGCTCAAGACATCCTGCTGAAACTGCCTGGCCTGCTGCACGCCCTCCCGTCTACCATTCGGCAAATTATCGTTCATGTGGGAATCAACGATACAGCCATCCACCAGTCTGAGTTGACCAAGATTGATTTTACAAATATTTTACACTTTTTAAACAGCTGTGGACTGTCTGCTTTTATCAGTGGTCCAACTCCAACACTCGGCCGTGGATCACAGCGGTTCAGCAGAGTCCTCAGCCTCCACACTTGGCTCCAGGCCGCCTGCAGGACCAACAACGTGAGCTTCATTGACAATTTTAATCTCTTTTGGGACCGCTCTTCCGCTTTTAAGAACAATGGTATTCATTTTAACAAGCTGGGTAGCCGCCTGCTAGCGGCTAATTTACAGCATGCTGTTCACTCCTATTCACATGATTGACTGTTTACACCTGGCACACATGATCCTGGATCCCCTGTCCTCTGTCACTCCTCCTCTACGTTCATTCATCAGCCGCATTCATCCCCTACAAGCAACACTACCTCCCCCTGGCGGCATAGAGGGTCTCCTACTACTCTCTCCCTAGCCTCTACCGTAACTTCCACTCCATGACCCATGAACATTCCCGTGAGAATCACAGACTCGCGCTCATGCCCTAGTTATGGTCGGCTTCGAGGTGTTGCACGAGTGATCCGTCCTATTGCACATACCCCCGAAGCTTCCTGTGCTGATGACGACACAGTGTCTTCCCCCATCAAAATGTGTCTGATTAATGCACGCTCTGTAACAAACAAGGCTCACATTTTAAATGACTTGTTCACAAGTCATAATTTGGCTTTTTTATTTCTGACTGAGACCTGGCAACGGAATATGGAATGCATCCATTTCAATGAACTCTGCCCTGTGGACTGTTCTTATGTTGGGACACCGCGTTTGACAGGCCGCGGTGGAGGTCTCGCCATGGTCTGGAAGAATCAGTTTTCCTGCCAATTGGGGAGCACAGAATCCTATGCTACTTTTGAACTACAGCTGACTAAAGTGGGCCGGCTAAAGCCGTTTTACTGTTTTTTAATTTACCGACCTCCAGGTCCTGCAGGTCAGTTTTTATCAGAGTTCAGACTTTCTGACCTCTATTATCACGCTAGACAAAGTGCTTCTGGTTGGTGATTTTAATCTGCATATCAATGATACCACAGACTGCGGTGCCACTGAGTTTCTCAATATTACTGAATCTCTTAATTTCACGCAACATGTTTCTGGCGCCACTCACAGGGGTGGTCACACCTTGGACCTTGTGTTCTCCCTGGGTCTTGATATTGATAATACCCGTTGTGAGGACCTACTGATCAGTGACCATAAATGTATTTTCTTTGATCTTTCTGTCGATGCTGACCCGTTGTCTGAAACAAACATTCCACTCCCGCATTATTACTCAAGAGTACAGCTGATACAGTCTTTGAATGAACATTGCACAACTTTGCTGGATAAAGTGGCACCCCTTAAGGAAAGGACTAGGGCTGCCTACAACACTTCTCCGTGGATGACAGACGCTGTCTGCAGCTTGAGATGGAAGTGTCGCAGGACAGAGCGGCTATGGAAAGCCACTGGGCTAGAAGTGCATCGCTCATATCTCAAAGACCTTAGAGTTTCCTTTAATGCTGGAGTAAAGGAAGCTAGAACTGCTTATTTTACCAACTTAATCTCTTCCTCAAAGAGAAATCCCAAGATTTTGTTTGACACAATTAAGAGAATTGTTTCACCATCTGTCTCTACATTACCATGCTGTTCTGTTGACGATTGCAACAAATTCCTTACATATTTTAATGATAAGGTAACAGCTATTAGGTCTGGCATTCAGCCTGGGATTTGTTCATCTACATGTAGCTCCTCTCAATCTCCTACTGTTCTGGACTCTTTCAGCCTATCAGCCTTCAAGACCTGATGGACTTAATTAACAAAACAAAGCCATCATCTTGCCCTCTGGATATAATACCATCCTCTCTATTTAAGAAAGTTCTGCTAATTATTGGCCCTGCAGTAACATCTATTGTCAATTCCTCATTGTCTACAGGAATTGTCCCTTCCTATTTTAAACATGCCACTATCCAGCCCATATTAAAGAAACCAAACTTAGATCCGGCATTGCCTATGAACTACAGGCCCATATCAAAACTGCCTTTCCTGTCCAAAATTTTAGAGAAAGTGGTGGCCAACCAACTTACTGCTGCACTAGAGAGGCACTACATGTACGACGAATTCCAGTCTGGGTTTCGCAGACAACACTCTACTGAAACCGCTCTCCTGAGGGTTTCAAATGACATTCTCATGTGTTCTGATGCAGGTGACTGCTCTGTGCTAGTTCTTTTGGACCTCAGTTCTGCAATCGACACTGTAGACCATAACATCCTGATTAAGAGGCTACGTGATTGGGTTGGCATATCTGGCATTAGACTGGTTCACGTCTTACCTCAATGACAGAAGTTTCAATGTCTCTGTAGGTGATTTTGTGTCTGTTACCTCTCCACTGTCTTGTGGCGTACCGCAGGGCTCGGTTCTGGGGCCTCTGTTATTTTCCCTTTATCTGTTACCTTTGGGACCGATTATAAAAAGTTATAATGTGTCCTATCATTTATATGCAGATGATATCCAACTCCATCTGTCATTCAAACCCAGCGAGGCATTCACATTAACTAGGCTCCTGGACTGTGTCAATGCCATCAGAGACTGGACGGCAGAAAACTGCCTACAACTCAACGACACTAAGACGGAGGTCCTAGTTATTGCTCCAGATGAGTTTGTCCTTATGATCAGGCAGAGTATTGGTCCACTCTCCTCTGCTGCCCATTGCAACCTGCGCAATCTAGGGATTTTCTTTGATCGATCCATGTCGTTTGACCCCCATGTTAAGCAGCTGGCCAGATCATTTCTTCCATCTAAGAAATATCAGTAAACTGTGATCTGTGGTATCAACACCTGAACTAGAGATCATACACACATTTATCTCTTCTCGCATTGACTACTGTAACTCACTTTTCACATCACTCAGTGTAGCTGCTCTTAACCGTCTGCAGGTAATCCAAAACGCTGCCGCCAGATTACTCACCAGGACAAATCGACGGTCTCACATCACCCCCATACTCCGATCTCTCCACTGGCTCCCTGTAGCATTTAGGATACACTTCAAAATTCTCACCATCACTTACAGAGCACTACACGGTCAGGCTCCTATTTATGTAGCTGATCTACTTCACGCATATTCACCCACCCGCACTCTCAGGTCAAACGCTCTAGGTCTTCTGTCAGTTCCACGCACACGATTTAAGACCCGTGGTGACCGAGCCTTTGAGGCAGTGGCGCCGAGGCTGTGGAATGCTCTGCCTGCGACTCTACGCCTCGCAGATTCTGTGAATACTTTCAAAAAACAGCTCAAAACCCACCTTGTTAGGCTGGCGTTTGAGTAAAAACCCATGTCCTAGACCTGCTCTTAAAATATGTTTAATTTTTTTTTTCTCTCTGTGTATGTAATTTATTGACCCTATGGTCACATTGTGCTTTCAAATTTCTGCTCTGTTAAGCACTTTGTGATTTTCTGTCTGTGAAAAGTGCTCTATAAATAAATTTTATTATTATTAGGGCCCGAGCGCCGACTTAGTCAGAGTGTGGGACCTATTGTTCTTCTAATGTTTATTAATGTAGAGTCGGATGTTTTGAGAAATAAAATCTTCTAGATATAATTATCAATTGCTGTGTGTGGCTCATTTTTGTAGGGCAGGTCACTTTCCAGTCTGGCTGATAGCTGGGAGTTGCTCTCACATGGTAATCGGGATGAAGCAATCCACATGTCTGTGATTTGGGGGAAATGGCCTGGTTCCATTATGTTTTAAAGTGGACATTTGAAGAAGGTAAACAACTGAGATTGTAAAAACCTTTTGTTTATGCTCAATTTGACAAAACTTTGCCCTTTGTATTATGCACTAAGCTCTTCATTCTGCACGGCCTGAAGCCTATCCTAATATCTCATGATAGGAAATGCAAAATTAAGTGTGCCTTTGCCGTTGGCTTATTCATGACCTTTGTTTCATGCAATACATCCAAACGTTGCTATTCTTATGATATATCTCAAACTGGATTCATAGACACCAAGTAAAAAAACAATAAGCATAGAAGGACTTTGTTCCTTCCAATAGAAAATTTGCATCAATATGTGTGCAACACATTTTACATGATCTACAATTCCAAAACTGTTATTTCCAATCATCAACAACAGTTTACTCCATGGGTTTTACAGTACACACTGCCCAGTTCAACTGATGATTACTTTTGTGTTGTTGTCATGCAATTTGTTGATAAAATGCCCCCTAAATAAAACCAAATCACAGAGAAAAGTTCAGTGAAATACAATACAATTAAATTGCAATTTTAGTCTTTTGTCTTTAATAACCGAACAGCTGTTTCCCATTGTGACAATTAGAAATTAGTTTCTAGGGGAAGGTGCAAGAAAAAAAAAGATCAACTGTTCAATCACAAAATATATATAGCAATGTAAAATAATGAAAAAACAACAACAAAACATAGCAAGATTCTCACCATGCCCTGTTAAAATAAAAATAGCTTAAACTTACTGTTCACTACCCTGAGCTGCCTTAAGTCATTGACCAAATGAACAGATGCTTACCAGTGGCAAGTTAGAAAGCATTTAAATAAATATATATATTTTTTAAATCTACAAGACATTGCCTTTGTTCAAATAGAGCATTATCTCTTCTGCTTTTAAAAACAAAGGGCCGCCTACTTTGTGATTTATTTCTGTCCTTAGTACACTGGAACTGGAAGAACCACACAGAGGTTTATTCCAAACTCACCACCATTTCCCTGAAGAGCAAAACACTTGATTACATTAGGATTGCCATGTGACACCTGACATCAGGCTAAACATTGTTTTCTCACCTTGCAGGCGATACGGTGTGGACAAAACTTGCCAAAACCCAGAGGAGGAGGTATTCTTCGTAGCAGTGTCACCACATCAAGGTGCTTAATACGCCCCCTGTAAGACAAAATATAAAATAAAGGATTTTATACTGACACACATACAGACAGTCCGTCTCCCAGAGCTGCGGTACACTCTTCTCCTTGCAAAGTAGTCTCCTGGTGGCGGGGAGAACAACATTAAAATACAATATACACTTTGGATTTAATCTAGTAAAGAAACTATCAATATGTACATGAGCAGTACTGCCCTCAGTTTGTGGCACTGCAAACACAATGTAGTCCGACGCCTCACATGAAGATTATAAGTTTGCAAATAACTGCTACTGGATCCATACTATTTGAATTTACACATCTAAATTTCATCAGAGGAGAAATGATGCCCCTTATTTGTTTGAAGCATGTGGCCATATCTTACACGTTGCACCTTTTTAGTCCTACAAAACATCCATCTGTAGAGAAACATGAATATTTCTGTAAAATATCAGCGAATAGTGGAGAATATGAGGAATGGCTGCATATATAGTTAATATAGTACACTAACCATTTTTCGACTCAACTCAAGACCAACCAGAGGAAGCTGGTTTATAGAGGTGGAGGATGCTCCTCCTCCATTTTTGAAAGACAAGAAGATGATTTGAAAGTGTTTCATTGAAGTATTTTGAAATTAACTCATTGCTCAAAATTATAAGTGGCAGTAGTTCTTAAACTCAATCACTTTTTCATCCCATTAGTATTACTCCCGCTACACTGACAGTTGTAGACATTTTGTACAACCGGATGTGTGACCGGTTTTAGCTGTTGATTATGAAAAAGATCTGGCCACTAGAGCTTCCTCTAAAATTGAAGGTTTGGCAGAGTATCTAATAATGTACAAAAAAAGTAGTACACATACTGTAATGTCATGACAAGTCAATATGGCAGGCTAGGGTGGTGCAAGGTAATTAACAGAAATAGGCAAAAATCAAAGGTTCCAGAAAAAGGTCACGTTTTATTGTTCTACTGGGCAACTCAGGTAATTCTCTTTATCAAACTCAAAAAGTCCACAAAAAAGAAAAAGCGTCCAAGAGGAGATAATGGTTTTGTTCAACTGAACAGTATTTATGAAAAATTTGACTTGATAATAAAAATATCCCCATGGCACTTTTGGTGCATCCATCTGTAACCATGACACTGACCAGATGTTTCCAGTTGCTGTTCAATGAAGGTTGCCACCTCAGCCACATCAGTTTTATTCTTTCTACGCCAGAGCTGCTTCTTGCTGAAAATCCTTTCAAGGGTGCATTTGCTCAGTATAATCCCATGTAAAACAGCAAGCAATTGAAGTATTTCATGTGTTGTAAAGTCACGTTTAAAGTAGTCTTCAATGTACTCACAATACATTTCTATGTCAAATGTACAGTAACCAGCCAAAGAGCTGCTTCTATGACTATTGTGTTTTAGTATCTCATAATTTCGACTTTCTATCTCATAATTTCGACTTTCTATCTCATAATTATGACTTTCAATCTCAGAATTTCAACCATGGGGAAATTTTATTTTCAAGTCTAACTTTTCTTTTCTTTTTTGCTGGCGTATTTGCGGGCCACATAAAATGATGTGGCAGTCCGGATTCAGCCCGCGGGCCTTGAGTTTGACACTGAAATCAGATGATCTGATGCTCCTCTCCAACCAAAGCACGAGTACATCAACACCTTGATCTCCCAGACCTGGGCCTCGACAGAGAATCTAAGACAAATATGATAATTTCTTGATACGGTTGCCCTAGACTACACAACAAACTATATCTACCTCGGTCCAAACATCAGCACCAAAGTAAACTTCAACTATACTGTGAACAACCTGAGAGACAAGGCAATAATGGCTTTCTACTCCATCAAAAGGAATGTCATGTTGAAAATCCCAATTAAAATCTGGCTTCAAAAATTGGACTCTGATAAATAACCTATTTCCCTTCATACCAGTGAGGTCAGGCGTTAACTTGCCAACCAACATTCAACTTAATGGGACAAACACCAAATTTAGACACTGCACTCTATTCACAAACACCAGGTACACACTATACGACTTAACCAAATGATAAGAAAACAAAAGAAAACTACTTGACACATTGGAGAGAATCTACCAGAAACACAGTGGCAGAATATCTGACCACAATGACTAAGCCAACACTAAATACAAACTTGGCTGTACTAGGCTTCTAAAGAGGACAGACTAAACACACTGCACACAACATGAGGTGGAAACTGAGCTGCAATTTTTAACTGCCTGCCAGCTGTACCAAGTCATTAGGGACATTTACTTTCCACAAATTACAAACACTCACAAAACTTTTGAAAACATGACTAACAAAACAAAAAAGAAATGTCCATACCTGCTGGGTGAAATACAGCAGTGTGCAAGCAATGCAGCAAGATGTGTGAGCTGCTGTAATGCCCTGTTCACACCAAATGCAGCGCGAATTATTCACGCAAGTAGATTACATACAAATTCGCGTCAATCGCGATGACGCAAATTTAAATTTTTCAACTCGGGCGAAAAAAACGCGTCATGCTGCAGCGCAATAGCCTATCAGCATTGAGATGCTCCCCCTGTCATCACTGACTTTGTTGAATCAGGAAAAACATATTGTAACCGTAGGTGGGCACCCAGAGCTCTACGATACCTCATATTAGTAGAGACCGGATGAAACTATGTATATATATGTACAAACAATGAAAAAGACGCTACCGTATTTACGTGTTGATGGAGCTGCTACATGGTTAGCATAGAATAGCACTGATCGATCCGAGCTCCATTGAGAAAACAAGTATTTTAAAAGTTATTTGCTTGTCGTCTTGTGTAGAGAGCTAACAAAACATGAATTCAAACTTTTTACAAATTGGCATCATTACGTAGTTATTTCGGCATCCCTTTTGTCCGTTTATTGCAGTTAAATCACAGCAAAATCTGCATATTTTGTGTTCGTACAGCTGGAGTAAACCAGCCGACATGTGGCTTGCTAGACACAGTGAATACACCTCGATGAAATCCACAGAGCTCCTCCGGATGATGTTATAAACCCAGACAAGAAGGCGTTTAGTTTCCTGGGATATCTGGCACTTCCAGAACAAGTACTAAGCAGAAAGAGGTTATTTCTTCCATGGTTGATGGCGAAATAAATGGCTTAAGTTAATAACGGCTTCCAGGGCGATAAGCCACGCCCCCTCTCCGGTGCGTCTAGCGCGAATCACGCGAATGACCACAAATGGTCCCTCGCGAGTAAAGTGGTGCGAATGATGCGATCAACGTGCGCTTTTGGTGTGAACGCTGCATAACAGGAAAAGACTATCCAATGGAATAAAAGCACCCTGAAGACTGTCGATCATCTGTGTAAACCTGCACTGACCATTTGCACTGTGCTGATAGCTGTACAAAGCATAGTGTACATACATACAGGATACATACATCTGAATATTTTTTATTTAAATAAAATGTTACAGTGTAGTGTAGACGTAATTGAAAAATGTAGATTGATCTAAAACCCAGTGTTACTCTACAATTCTTCTTTGGGTCATCAGTTAAGTGTATGAACTCCATCGCAGACTGGATTCTCTACTGACAGTGACAAACAGAGTGACGGATGAACGGGTCCAACAGGCAAGTTGAATGTGCATCAGTAGATCTTCGTTATGCACATGTGTATTGTTACTGTGCTGCATTTTTATAAACTATGATAATCTGCTCATGAGTCATATCTCAATCGCATCCTGGCACCATCTCTGTGCTTTTAACCGGGCCTTTCTAGACTTCTGACCACTCAAAGCGCTGAAACACTACATGTTCATTCACCCATTCATACACCACTTTTGTATGTGCTTCATATCTTCTTCACACCCTAAATTGGGTTTATTTTGTCCTCAGCAAGAGAAAAATAAACGTTTTGACATGACATTTTACTTCTGGTCCGGTTCCTGCTCACACTGCCTTTTTAGAAAGAAACCAAGAGGAATAAATATGAAGTTATACAGACAGGTAACTGATTGATTGGACAGTATTGGCGAGACCGAGACCCACCTTTTCAAGCTGTCTTGGTTGAATCAACAGTTTATAAGCTTGTCTGCTTTGGATCCTTGTAAAATCCAGAACATAATTTAAAATCCTTCTCCTCAACTAGAAAGCCCTAAATGGTAAGGCACCATCATATTTTAAAGAGCTCAAAGGACCCTACTACTGCAACAATTCTGCATTCATAGTCACCCAGTCCTATTCAGTACCTTTCCATTCATCATCAGTCAACTCTTTCACCTGCTCACACAGCTGCTTCCCATCTCCAATCAAGCCACGATTAAAGCCTCTCCTGCTCCCTCACTCATTGCCAGATTGTTCTTCATCATGCAAGACTATCCAGCACTTTGATCCGGACTGATATCCTGTGGCCGACCCTAGCTGCCTCTGACCTACCAGTCTGATTCCCGATAAACCCACCAGCCTTCTGTCTCCTACCTTGAGATTGGCTTCTTTCAGCTTGGTTCGCCCAAGTTGCCACCCGTGGTTCCCTCTTTGGTTGACACTGTAAACTCTTTCAACATGTTTGCCATAGTATTTACTGTTTGCTCCCTGTCTCGTATCTTGCACCTTAACTAAGCTAACTGATAAAATTACCATCATATATTGTAGAAATCAAAGATAATAGATAACATATCAATAGAGTTAAATGATTGCAAAACAGAACATCAATAAACTTCAATAATACCTTCTAATACAATACTATAATACTAATAAGTATGATTTCAGAATTCAGTAAGTCTACATTGGTAAATCGCTGCAATGAACATAGACGCAGAGCACTGCGGTGACTGCCACACACTCTGCCTTCTCCAGTCATCTAATCCAGCACATCTTCAACACCTTGTGCCTGATTTATACTCCTGCGGCTGTGCGCCTGTGCGCCTATGCATTATATGCATATCAGATTCACGTTACTCAAATGCAGAGAGACAGTGGGTTTTTAGAGAATAATTACCAGACCTCTGCCATTCTCCTCTTAGAAGCAGACACAAACACATCAGGAGGATTCGCCCCTTCCTCACTGACGAGACGGCGCAGGTGCTAATCCAGGCTCTTGTCATCTCCCGCCTGGACTACTGCAGCTCACTACTTGCCGGAGCCCCGGCGTCGGCCATCAGACCTCTGGAGCTTGTCCAGAAAGCTGCAGCTCGTCTGGTGTTCAATCATCCCAAGTTCTCCCACACAACTTGCCTTCTCCGTTCTCTACACTGGCTCCCTGTAAGAGCTCGCATCCAGTGTAAGACTCTGGTGCTAGCATACAGGGCAGTGAAAGGAATAGCTCCTTCCTATCTCCAGGCCATGGTCAAGCCCTACACCCCCGCCCGACCACTTCGCTCTGCTGCCTCGGGGTGACTGGTTGCCCCGTCACTCAGAGGTCCCTGCGGCCGATCGACCCGGTCACGGCTGTTTTCTGTCCTGGCCCCACAGTGGTGGAATGAACTCCCCACTAACGTCAGGACAGCAGAGTCGCTGCCCATCTTTCATCAGGCTGAAAACTCACTTCTTCAAGAAGTACTACCCAGAGCCTTCCACTTAGCACTTATTATATTGTGTTAGCACTTATTGTATTCGTATTAGTTTCTTTCTGCACCGTACTTTTGCTCTGGTTCATGCTCTTAGATGCTTGTGTAAACAAGAAGCTGAACTTATGACTTCTGGTGACTGGTAGTTCTCTTGAATACCTATGTTGAATACACTTATTGTAAGTCGCTATGGATAAAGGCGTCTGCTAAATGACTGCAATGTAAAAACACTCACGTTGCCTCAGGATCATATTCGGCCCATATTTTCTTGAACTCATCCAAATGTTGGGGGCCAAGGATAGACCAATCACGTGTCAAGTAGTCAAAGTTATCCATGATGACAGCCACAAATAGGTTGATGATCTGGGAAGGATAGAATCAATGAAAAGAATAACCCAGGAGCAGTGATGTACAGTATAGAAACAATACAATTGTGAACGTGTGTTATTTTACCAAAAAGGCACAGAGCATGTAGAAACTCATGAAGTAGATGATGGCAAAGTTGGATCCACAGGTGAACTCTTCCCCAGGCAAGTAGTCCGACTTGGGGTCACATTTCTTCCCGTACATACAAGCTAACATCACTTCGTGCCATGCCTCCCCTGTAGCACATCTGCACAACCGAGATATCAAAATGTCTCCCATCACATCTCTGACCTGATACTCGCACTGAAAAGCAAATCGGTCAACACAACAATACTCATGCTGACATTGCTTTCTTGTTAAGCGTTTGCTTTAGGAAAGGGATTTCATTTTGTGCTACTTAATTAGTAAGTTTATCATTAGCATGACAGATCTGATTTCATTTTGAGTAAAACTGTACCAGCATTGTTACATTTACAGAGAGAATGACATTTCTAAAAGTCAATATTTCTACAATTTAAAACTGAGATTTCTCCTGCAAGTACTGACTTAATAATGCAGTCACTATTCTAATTCATCATATATTGGCAAACATGCATATGAGCGTGTATTTAACATTTTGGTATGATTTTTGTGGACACACAAGACACAATAAGGCACAATCATGCAGATCACTTGTGGTGGTGCAATGTTGGCTGAAAGTGTGTCCACATTATAGTGTACAGGAAATATACATTTGTTTTGTGTTTCAATGCAAGTTAGTGATGCTTTGTAGAAAACACCAAGAACAAAATCATACTGACGATGCACCAAAACATAGATAAGCAAGTGATTTAGTTCTAAAAATATTTTATTGTATATGTATATAGATAACTTTTGGAAAAATTTTATTATGACGCTATTTGTTTTTACATTATTTTTAATATCTTTAAAATATTTTATGTTTATCTAACGCAGTAGTGCATTCCTAAGCAGAAAGAGAAGATTAGTCATGGGAGAAAAGGTTTACGAAAGTCACATTAGCCCGAAGAAAAGAATAGTCGGGGTCACGTTAGACCAGAGAAAATGATAATTGGGGTCACAATAGACCAGAGAAAAGGATAGTTGGGCTGACGTTAGACCAGCGAAATGAGAAAATTTCCCGTTAGCCTTATGAAATGAGAAAAAGGTCAGGTTAGACAAGAGATATTGAACACGTTAGACCAGAGAAATGAGAAAACGATTTAGATAGAGTGAGGTCATATGGACTAGAAATGAGTCACAATAGCCCAGTGAATGGGCTATTGTGACTCATCTTAAACATTTGCATGATGTAACTGCCATGAATTTCGCAATTAGTTTTTTGTCTTAATTTGTTATTTTTCCATGTTAATTACTGGAGCACTAATGGCATATGACAGAATACATTCATCAACATAGGAAAGGGAAGCATGGGAATTAGATTAAGTGCAGTGGACTTTTAGACGATCACCTCCGACCAGAAAACAAAACGGCTTTCGTCTGTCACTCCCAAGGAAATTAACGAGTTTAAAGCTAGTTAGGTGTTGGAGGAGATGCTACCAATATCAAATGAAGAGTCATCCCTGGGACCAATATAACCAACATGTAGAAAGAATCAGTGTTCATTTTTGGTAATGCAAAAGTACTCTTAACAAATTACTTTTCTCCGTAGGTAAAGCTGTAACGTAACACGTTACTTTTTGATGACAGTGTAATGTAACAAGTTATTTTGAACATAATGTAAGTAAAGTTACCCAACAATGGTCTTAAGTATCTTTCCCAGTTCCAGAGTTAATATGCTTATCTAAAACTAAAGACAAATTAGCTGCATTAGCTAAAAGAACAAAACCCCTGACAAACCAGAAGTCAGTTTTACTTAAAACTTATCCATATTCCCATTTATATTTCACGGCGAACGTGGTATTATGTTTTGCTGTCATGTCGAGGAGATTTAATGACTACTCTGCGACTACATTGAATGCCTTCATTGCCTTTGTTGGTAAATAAACAAGAGGTCTTAATTGATGCCTGTTTAAAGTACTTTCCTTCACTTGTGTCACGATCCGTGCATTAGCTCATTGTGATTTCAGTTAATTTAAGTTAACAACCAGATGGAGAGAAAAACTCTCAGCACCAAGCATTCTCAAATTTGACCTCTGCATTAATGTATCCTAAGCAGTGGGCTGCAGTGTGGGGTTTGCTCAAGGACACTTGAACATGCAAACAGTAGGAGCTGAGAATTGAACTGCCAACTTTGCGTTTAAGAGTAACCTGCTTTACCCACTGAGCCACATCCTCCCCCTAAATCTCTTGGGTTTGCCTTCTGAAAGGTTTATATTAGATAAGACATGCCATTTTGAGCTTGGCATCCAAGCACAAGTGACAATCTGTGACTGTGACATTCCCACGTCCCATAAAAGTGTATAATTATAATGAAAAACTGCGTGATCAATAGATCAGTTGAGTGTGTGTGTGGTAGTGTGGATTTTTTATTTTCTTTATACCCAAATGTAGTATGAAATGTAATTACATGCATGGTGTTGCTCTGTCCTGGGTGAGAGCATTAAAAGGTTAAATTCTATAACAAGTCATTTAACTTTTCACAACATTCTCTGAATTGAATAGTACTAGCTGTGGACAGACCACCAACCTGAATAACAGCAGCACAGCCTGTGGGAATGTCTGGAAGTTATTGTTCCTGTTGATGTATGTGCCGTCAACCAATGCAATTTTACCAAATATCTGCAGAGAAAAAGAATGTCATGTTATTAATAGCACCTGTATCGGGTAACCCGGTTTACACTGGCTTTGCGTGATACCAGACAATCCAACATCTCTGCTTACTGAATGTCTAGGGATTACTAAATGCAACGTTTATTTAAAGAACGGCAGTGCTTCGCCCCTTACATTTCCTGGATTTGGACAGGCCAATCACAACCCTTCTACATCAGGGGACTATAGGTGTGCCATGTGGGGATAACGTGTTGTTATTGGCCGTCAGAATAATAACTGCATATTTGTGTTATGCACACAACTGCCCTGTAACATGAGTATTAATGTGATATCTCATATCGCCGTGACTCACCGATTATGATTCATAACGTTACCCTTGTGCATGCTAGTCCAGCAAAAACGGTCTTGCTAGGTGGCTAAGGGTCCACTCGATCGAATCCAGTAAAAGATTTAGTCCAAAACACATTAGTACGTCCATAAAGACCCACGGGGGGGGCTGTTGCATCATTTCAAATTAGCCAGCAGATATGATAACTTCGATCGGAACTTCACGTTCCGTGTAAACAGAGCGGAGATTTTCATCGCAAAATGGAGCCTACGTTCCGCCGGTTAGATTGACACCTCATTTGACATAGGAGCTTCTATAGCCCGGCCACAGTCTGGAACAGCCAACGAGAGTCCGCTTTGAAAGACAATGCCCGCCTCACTTCTTTGGGTATAGCTCGAGCCAATCGCAACAGATCCAGTTCAAGCTCAGGCTCCATATAGCCAATGAAATTACGAAGCCAGGGATATGCAGATTTATCAGATGGCCCCCTGGGAAAGTTCTCAAACCTGAACTGGAAACCATGAGTCAAGTTCTTGGGACAGAGCATGAAGACTAAAGTCTGGTTCATGAGAATTTTCAAGAATCTGTGAAAGTTGATAGTGGTTAAATATGATATAGTTAACCATACATCGACATAAATAAACTGTAGTTCGAATTTCGGACACGTAGTATACGCATTTTGACGTGGTGACGCAAGTCTCCAAAATGTGTTTTTATGAGGCTGCACTGTTACTAAACCATGTGTAAAATATCAATTTTCAATTTTCTGTGGTATTGTTATCGAATTTTAACTTATACTAGGAGTCCTGACTGGTCCTTATGGTCTTTCTCACTGATTGTGAAGAAACTTCAGAGTGTTGCTGTTCAATAAAGACTAAAACCATACATGTACTCCCAATGGTTCAATAAGAGCTGTCAGTTTACTTTGGGTACGTGGTTTTAGGCAAATTATGCAGGAGTGAGAATTTATACATGTAAACAAAATGTCATTTAATTTAAAAAAAATTGTTTTGCTGCTTTGTGGTGACCGTAATAGGCTACCCTCAGGCCAAATCCCTCTTTGTTCCCAAGAATTTAAGGAGTTATTTTAGGTCAAAGGTTATACAGCTGGCTGATTTTTGTCTTCCACCCCATGCGGGACAGAGGGAAGAAAAGTTACATCGGCTTTGCCCAGTTTGAGCGTTGGCGTGTTATGTTGAACGCACAGCCCCCATCAGACACACTGAGTTGTTCAGTGCTTTGGGGAGGGTGTGGCCGTTGGGAGCCCTATCCATGAAACTTCTGGGGAGATGGATTTGTCAGTACATCTCGCAAACCTATTGGCAAGCGGGAAGCGACCAACCCACTATTTTTTTACACGCAGTGTGGCAGTGTCAGTGGCCTTGTTAAGCGCAGCGAGTGTCAAGGACATATATAGCAGCATCGTGGTTGGCGCCCTATCTGTTCATCCTTTCCAGGGTCAGTAATTGCTGGAACAACACAGGACTGGTGAAAAGGGTAGGGTGTTTGTCGGTTGTCACAGCAGTCAACAGACAGTGGTGTGTGCTGCCTTCTATACTGTGGAGTCCGCACATATTTGGTTAGGCACGTCCGGATTGACGCTTATGCACATTTTTTGAGGCATGATTGGATGAGAATAGTACTTATAGAGTCCAGTGTAGGGCTCCGCCTGTGCTTATAGAACTAGGGTTGCAATATCATCATCTTTGTTTCAAACAATAGCAAACTGCAATCAAATACTTACAGTATGTCATAGGTGTCTGGTTACTAATCCACACCATCCATTCAATCAGAATTGAAAATACTCAGTGGCCATAATATAATTAACAATAATGGGTGGTGTGTGTGTACCTGCATTCCAACCACAGCATATATAAAGAACAGCATGAGAATAAGCAGGCCCACATAGGGAAGAGCCTGCAACACAATGAACAATAGCACAGTCAGAGAGACATGTTGATGCTAAACCACAGGCTGAATTTTGCTGAGAGATGGTACTGACCTGAAGGGATTTGATGAAGGTCCACAGAAGATTCCGTATCCCCTCAGAGCGATTCAAAAGTTTCACAAGACGCATGACACGAAACAGTCTGAAGAATGTTACCGACACGCTCATGTTCTCAGAAGACTTTTCAGAGAAACATAGAGAACAAATTGTACATCACATAGTGCCAACTCCTAAATTCCACAAAACTTGAATTCAAGAAAAATTAAAGCAACTCACCGCAATTGCTTGCATGGGATCCACTTCCTGCAGAAACACACATGTTTTTTGCTACTGCTGCCTTCTGACAAATGGCTTTCACAAACACACTTTTTGGTTCGTGCTTCCAAACTGTTCTTTTGCTCACATTTCAAACTTTAGTATCACCGCATCTGATCATTTCATAAAGGAAACTTTTGCATGAGAGGCAGATCAATGCTTTTGTCTGAGCTTGTTCAAACAACAGAAGATATTCAACATGCATGTATTATTGGTGCTGAGCCAAACTAGAAAGAATTAGCTCCAGTGTCCCGTCAATTAAAGGATAACAGTGTAATTCATGCACAATACAAGCGTATACATTGTCAGGGATAACACGACAAAGTCCAGGACATCATGGTCCCTGATGGAAATTTCTATCAACGGTTTTAAATCTTGACACTCATTTCCCAAAGCAGTACTTAAAAGCAAAGGCACTTGCACACCGTTTTGAGCTTCTTAACATCAGCTGTCTACTTGTGCACAGAATGAAGTCTCTTTCCCTCTGTGTGTGCGTTGTTATCAGAGCTTCTCCTTGATTTGTTCACATAGCTGGCCGGCCGCGAGCCTTTTAGTGCATGCCCCACTGGATAGCGCACGACCACCACTCTTCACTGCTCTCATACAGCAATTACGGCGGATAACGCCGTCCAAACCAACAGCGTCTCGTCCGGTTCCCCGCAGTGTAAACACTGTTAGCTCTGTCAGCACTGTTAGCTGTCATGTCTCGTCCTGTCATGTTTTCCTTATTTTATCAGTTATTAGTGTTTCCTGTTTTCTTTTGTTTCAGATCACTTCACTGTCTGCCTTTGCGTGTTTTTCCACCACTGTGATTGTCTTCCCTGCCCCTGATTGATCCCACCTGTGTCTAATCACTTCCCCAGTGTATTTAAACTCTGTATTTCCCCTGTCTCTGTGCCAATTCGTCTTTGTCCTCTGTGTCAAGCGCTGCAGCAATTTCATAGTGTTATATTCCTGGTTGTTGATATCTCCGCCCGTTTTTCCTCGACCGTTTTTGCCTGATCCCTGCCTGATTTGTTTGTCTGTTCTGACTGCCTACCCATGTACCGAACTTCTGCTGACAAGTAAAGATGTTTTTACCTACACTTTATCCTGCGTTCTGGTCATGCAATTGAGTCCTTATTTTCCCTGTTGTTCACCAGTCGTAACAGTTGGCTACAAGCAGCTGACTCAGGGGTCACCATGTTCAGAGGCCATCGATATGATCCCAGTCTGGTATTATGCACTATTAAGAAGGCTAGTAAAATGTGTAGTAAAAGGGCCCTGGCTTTTAAACACCATTGTCAGTATAACACTAACAATTCATGCAATGTGAATTTCATGCCAAACTGAAGCAATTGAATAGTTACAGCGCAGCCATGGAGACAGTAAAGTCCTCCAGAGGAGGCAAGTGCTGCCTGTCGGAGGGAAACACAAATTTGAGAAGTGATGTCATTGAGTAAAGAAGGAGAGCTTTCAGCTAAAGGTGTGCCTGTGGCAAAAATAAGTGACAGTGGGAGATGATGGCATGAACATGGACAGCAGAGAAGAAAAACATTAATGTCACCATTCATAAAAATATATGGACACATATGCACCATTTACCGCATGTATTATCAAGATTTACTGTATGCATTCTGAAGACTGCCAAATAACAATAAGGTGCAATTCAACTATTTTCATTTCAATTATACTACATTACGAATAACCAACACTGCATAAAGTGCTTCTCAGAATTTGTAAATATGTCCTGGATATGGATGCAAAGAAGGTCAACTGTCTTGAGAGACCTCCGGAGTGTGGTGAGTGGAAGAGTAGAGCGCTAGTTATTGTGTTGTTGAGCAAAACTCTTGCTCAATTCATTCAAAACCAAATATACAAAATACTATTTTGTATATTTGAGACACACACAATGATATAAATACAAGTTAAGATCTTCATCCATTCAGCATACCATAAACTACACACATTCAACACGACAGCTTTGTGATGTGGGTGCAACTGGTGTGACTGTCGGTCTCCTAAGAATAACGTTCCTATACAACAAAACTACGTTGTGAAATGAGTTTCAAGGTAAACATATTTTGTCGTGAATTACGTTTTCTTTTGATGGGGAAGGAGGTCTGGTGTTGGATAGGTCAAAAAACACAGACCTCTCACCAGGAGACAGCTGGTTGTGTCCACAGTGAAACAAGTAGTTTTGTTGGTTATACCTAACCAAGTACTTTTGTATCATGTTTTGTTTTGTTTCAATTTGAGAAAAAATGTTTCCCCAGAAACACAATTGAGAGTGCAGTTTAGTTGTATGGTTAGTACGTTTGTCTGGTCAGGCAGGTATATGAACTGAGGTTCGATGGCATGGACTGCATGAGAGTGAATTCTAATTTCTCTCCAATCCTTTTCGAATTCTAAATTCCCTTTCTTCAACTTTTTCAGACAACATAGTGGCAACTTTTCATGATAAAAACACATACATTAAGAGAAATATATACATATATATATATA
>NW_022280290.1:47238-88765 GCF_004355925.1 Anarrhichthys ocellatus
TATATATATATATATATATACACATATATATATATATATACACATATATATATATATATATATACACATATATATATACACATATATATATATATATATACACACAGTGGTTTGCACTTGTCAACATCATGTCATTATTATAGCAATTGACTTTGATGTAGCCTACAATAAATATAAAACATAATTTAAATGTCAATGACGAATGTGCTTAGTACTGAGGAACTACATAAACTGTGAATGGCAGAAGCTTTAATTGTCTGATTTATCTGATCATCAGATATAACTACTACTTAAGAACACAAAAGGAAAAGTTATATTTGTTGAGTCCTGCCATGGTTTTAGATTATTCCAGCTGTGTAAGGGCTCTTTTATTTGTTTACGGGTGCCGAAAAGACCTCCGTAAAGGCTACACTGACTAGGTCTACATGCACACTCATATTCCACTATTATTCCGAATATGAAAATATTCTGAATTTGATATGGCTCATGTAAGCATCATATTCCAAACGATCAACATTTTCTTGTGTTTTTAGTGTGTTGAGCTCTGTTGTCGATCGACTTTTCAAAATGCTTTTAGTACTGTGGTTATGGACAGGATACCTGCAAAACTAATGATATTATCATCAGGTGCTGGACTTGGTAAATATTAGGCTAACAGCAGATTTCTGTGTTTTATAGGCTTAGCCCTCTAAGAGCTGTTGTCATTGGCTTCATCCCCGCGGCGCCCTTGTCCCTCCACAGCCCCTTTACTTCTGCACTTGCTACACATAACAACCACTGAGAAATCATAGTTCTGCTCCCATCTTTTCTTAAATTGTAGCTAATTTTTGGACAGCACTGACGGATAGCCAACTTCAAGTCATAAACCTACAACAACCGTGCCCCAGCCGTGTGCAACACATTCTAGTGTCTCCTGGAAACAGTTTTTGTTGTGTAGTGTGCTACTTGCAGCACATTTCTGTATTTGCTGTGTGTTGAGCTACGGCAACTGGACCAAAATGATTAGAATGTATTCTCTTGGATTCTTTAATATCTGTAGCAAATTAAACAGCTACACAATAGTCAAGATATTTTGCTCAAAACCAAAATGTGTCAACTCATGGTAGCGTTCAATGAAAAGTTCAAAGAAGTATAAGATTACATGAAAATAAAATTCCATTTAAAAGTCTACATGTATTAGAGAATCATTGCCATTATTGTGTTTTTCAAAAATGTAGAAACTTAACTATTGATACAATCTGCCCTAACACTAAAGCTTAAACACTCTAATGTGATCCATGTATAAACTATGTATTATTATATTGTTATATAAATATTGTTTTTACTTTTCTTGATTTTATACTATTTGCTATAACATTAATTACTGTAGCACTAAAAGAAAGCAAAACTCCAAAAAGGCACAAACATTGTATTTTGTTTTATGTGTTTCAAAGAATGGTATCCATACATCCATTACAATATTTGTGGTATAACGTTATCATTTGAGGTGTGCAGTGTTAAATTTGTGAAATGTAATGTAACTTAATTTTTTTTATTTTGAGTTCAGATATGTTGTGTCATATATCAGTGAGCTCAAGTTGTTTAGTCGTTGTTGGTTCAGTTAGCTACAGTTAGCTCCACTTAGTAAACACTTGCTGTTTGAATGGCTGCTACAAAATGAGTACTGTCCGCTAGTAAAAATGTGCTTACATTTTTGTTTTTCTGTCACTGGCCAAATTTAGGGAACATTGTAGGAGTAAGTAACAATGGGGACATTTTCTCAAGCTAAATCTAGCTTCCTTGCATGAACCAATTAGTTAAAAAGGGGCTGAGTATGTACAGTTTATGTTTAAGATTAGATTAGGTTAAGGTACCAGTAAATTATTGTTCGGTCAATGCAATGCCCCCAAATGTGTAACAAGCTAATGTGTTTGTTTAGTATTTATGTTCTGTCAGTTTAAATATGTGAACATATTATCAAAGTGTGTGTTAGGTATGTGTGTAAATAGTAAATGCTACGCTCTAACACTACATGTCATTCACCCATTCACACACCGATGGCACAGTCCTCGGGAGCAATTTGGGGTTAAGAGTCTTGCCCAAGGTCACATCGACATGGACTAGCTGAGCCGGGAATCGAAACACCGATCTTCTGAATGAAATACAACCTGCTCTATCACTGAGCCACAGTGACAGAAAAAGAACGAAAGAGAGTAAGGTAATGGTACTCACATCAACTTCGCTCAGCATCACGTCCACAACACTTCCAATGACGATGACGAAGTCAAAGACGTTCCAGGGGTCTCCAAAATAACCCTTTGAGAAAAAATCACAAGTGGATGTGTGTCTTGGAATGTCACTCACCATGATATCAGTCATCATGATGCATGAGTGCCCACAGGGTAATGCCTATGTTTCCAGAGTCCTTATTGCAGGACATTGGTATATTTTCGCAGTTCAAATTGTAAAACAGGGAGATGGAAGTTTCAAATGCAGTTTGAATGCTTAATATTCCATTTAGTTTTTGAGAATGTATCAATGTCCAAAGTAAAGAAAACTTTCTTGCCCACAAATTTGAAGGTAGCTTTTAAGGAGTATAACATTCGTAGCACTGTGCGAAATAGGAGAATGATTTTCACCCAGGGAAACATGAATTGAACATTTGACCTTGGGATAAAACATTGCTGACAGCATACGATCTTTGAAAGGTCTCCTTAATGTGTTATATAAAGAGGATATTGAGCTTGAAATGCAGGACCCTGGGAACATAGATATGCACACTTATGATTATTGTGTACCTCTTTTCTCATAAAAGTGTGCATCCAAATTATTGTCAACCAAGCAATGTCCAGGCACTCCATTATGAAAGCAAATATTATTTCTAACTATACTCCTCACAAGTTACTGACCTTAATGCAGTTTGTATCACTTGATGCAGAAAAGCACCATGAAATAGAACAGAATACATGGTGTAGATTGATGCACATAATGCAAAACCAAAGTTCACTGGTGCCCAGAAAGTTTTAGTTGTAGGCCTTTGGCAACATTTGCTGAGGTTAGCACCACAAGCTGGTTAACGGGTGAGACAGTCATAAGTAAGCCAAATGAAACTCCAGAGCTGGATGACCTGGTCAGCTACAACAGCAACAGAGAGTTGTGTATGAAACAAGGAAAGACAAGGAGTGAATAGAAACACATCCTTGACTGCCTCACCCAGATGTGCCGATCTCACCTTGCAGGTTTCTTTGGATGGTTATACCTGGACCGAAGTTGTGCCTGCTGCTGTTACCCTGCCTGACACCCACTGCTAGCATCATTATAATCACTATTGTCATATTTCTATATAATTAATATTATGATATTCTATTCTATCCACTGTAGCTAAGATTACCAGTTGTAGTCATATTTCTAAGATTATTTCTATTATTACTGCTAATACTATTATCTTTCCATTATATCACCACTTTTATTATTATTAGTCCAAATTATATTAAAAGTATAGCTGTTGTTGCTGTGCATCTCTCTCTCTCAATAGTTTTCAGTGTACACAAAAATGGTATGTTTATAAGTTATATGTGATGTCAACAAAATCCACACTGATGCACACACAAATATTTATTTTAAATAACTAATTGAAAACGACATATTGAAAAGGATTTGAATGTTGATATATTCATATACAAACTGTTGAACCTGCATTTACAAACTGCTTGTCATATGTGTGAACTTCACCGCATTCTTGTATGGGCGTACCCTGACGTCAATCTATTCACAAATGCATTTTTTCTCAACGGAATTATCTGTAGCCAATCAGATGTCTCCTCCATTTTCAACCAATCACATGAGCACACCCCTACGAGTGTATACTCGTGTAGGGAATGTGGTGGAAAGCAAAAGGCTGAAACTAGCAAGACAGCTAGTCTTAGCTTTTGATTGAAACAATCAAATGTTGGCAGATAATTCTGTAAAGATCCCCAAAAGAATCCAAACCAAGGGATACAGCGACTGAATTGAAGGTTACGTCCACGATGTTGAAGGAATTCACCGGAACACAGTGTTTTAACATGAATATTAGACATTAGCTAAGTTAATTTGGCATGTGGCTATAATTTACTGACTTAAAGTTGTCATAAGGAATCAATGCCTTTATAGAGGAAAGGGGGAAAAGTTCCAGGAAGGGTGTACAAAGGCAAAGTGGTCCCAGGTTACTGCCAGACCAAGAGCGATTTACTCACCCTATATGAATCGGTCAGGGAGGAGTTGAATTAAACTTAGAAATGTTATTGTTTTCAAAGGGGCAATTTGTGGTACAACACAGTAAACAATAAACATACTATATGTCACCTCTCTGGAGGGGATCATGGTAGAAGCGTTCACGTTTGCGATCCCTGTCAGGTTTAAACAAACCTGCGAATTCTACCGAAGACACTGAAGCCGAGTGAAAGACAATGATGTCCAGAAGCTCAACAAACGACAGCAGTCCTCCAGTCCTGAGCAGGAAGAGAGGCCAATGCCCACCTCCAAGGCCAGCACTGACCATCATATCTCTCAATGTTGAAGGACTGTCTACAACTAAAGAAGAACTTGTTGCAAAACTCTGCGAAGAATACCAGTGCGATATTCTCTGCCTACAGGAAACTCACCACGGACCAAAAAATCATCGCCCTTGTGTGGAAGGTATGACCACCCTCATAGAAAGACCACATACGAAATATGGCAGCATCATGCCAGCAAAAAATGGGACAATTGCCGAATCAACATCAAAGAGCGATGAAAACAACATTGAAGTCCTAACCACTGAGCTCAGAGGAGTTACCATCACCTCAGTCTACAAACCGCCCCCCATACCTATGGAGATGCATGAAATACCACCATCCGGAAAACCGAAGATTGTGAAAGGAGATTTCAACAGCCACAGCACACAATGGGGATACGCCAACAACAATGCAGATGGAGATGCTGTAGAAATGTGGGCTGAAAACTGCCAGCTTAATCTGATCCACGACGCAAAACAACCAAAGTCCTTCAACAGCGGATGATGGAGAGCAGGTTACAACCCTGATATCGTGTTTGTCAGCCACAACATCGCCGGATTAAGCAAAAAGCTGGTCTTGGAGCCACTGCCAAGGACCCAACACCGTCCCATTGGCATCACAGTCAACGCTGCAATAACCCCAGCCACAGTTCCATTCCGAAGAAGATTCAACTTTGGAAAAGCGAACTGGGCTGGCTTCCAAGAACATCTTGAAAGGAAGATTGCCCATCTCCCAGCAGACCCCAGGAACTATGACAAACTCACTAAGCTTGTGCATGAAGCAGCCCGCAAGAACATCCCAAGAGGATGCCGCAATCAATACACCCCGGGCCTTGACGCTACAAGTACCGAACTGTACGAGCGATACCAACCGCTCTATGAATCTGACCCCTTTGCTGAAACTACCATGACCTCCATTTCAGAACGCGCCAACTGAAGTGGAAAAACCTGCTGGAGACAACTGATATGGCAAAAATCAGCAACGATCCATCAACCGCAGCTTGGCAACAGTATACGACCATTACACACACCTCTGGAGAGGACAGACCTTAAGCTGGTACGGGAGGTGGAATGGTATCAACTCAATATAATTGGTCTCACCTCACCCGGGAGGGTGTGGGGGATACTCACAAGCCCTTTTCTGAGTGCGGCTGTGATGGAGTTCTCCCTTGGAACAAGCCTCTATGTGACTGCAAGTTGCTGGGAGGAGCTCTTTGACGGTTCTTTGTGCTAATGCACCAGACAGCAGCTGGTGTACCCGGCCTTCCTGGAGTCTCTGGTTTGCGTCCTGAAAAGGGCATCGACTGCAGACTCACTCTGCAATGCTCACATGGGTATAGATGGAGAACCCTAGAGGGGGTTGATTTTGAGGTACGGCCCTGATCTGGACCCAAGTGGTGTTTATTTGATTTTTGTGCTAGTCATCAATTTGTCATAATAAACACCGTG
Source organism: Anarrhichthys ocellatus (assembly GCF_004355925.1). NCBI lineage: Eukaryota > Metazoa > Chordata > Actinopteri > Perciformes > Anarhichadidae > Anarrhichthys > Anarrhichthys ocellatus. The sequence goes on from NW_022280290.1 coordinate 53,201, forward strand.
TTTGATTATTGGACGGTTCATAAGTGTACTTGGTACCAGAGCATCCTTGGCCAAAGATTGATGATCAACTTTGTGGTTGTGTCATCAGTTTTGCGGCTGTATGTGTTTGACACTCGGATGGGGAAAATAGCTGAACTGACAACTGATCACCACCTAGTAGTGAGTTGGATCAGCTAGCAGGGGAGGCTGCCGGATAGACCTGGTAAACCCAAACGTGTAGTGAAGTTGAACATGGCTGGCTGAGGCCCCTGTCTGTAAGGTCTTCAACTCCCACCCTTGGAACAATGTTGTATGCATCCCAGGGGATGCAGTGTACATGGAATGGCAGTGGGCCATGTTTAAAGCCGCCATTGTAAAAAGCAGCTGCAAGGAGTAGTGGGAGTAAGGTCATCTGTGCTTGTCATGGCAGCAACCTTAGAACCCCCTGGTGGACACCAGGACCTCAAGATGAAGGAAGAGGCTTTTCGGGCCTGGTTGGTCCAGGGGTGTCTGGAACAGCAGACAGGTACCAGGTAGGAGCAAAAACCTGTGTGTAGGAGGAGTTTCGAGAGACTGTGGAGAAGAAGTTAATGTTGGCTTCAAGGACATTTTGAGTGAGTAACTTTGTCGCCTCAGGAACAGTCTGCATCAGATCCTTCTGGGCCAAAAAGCTGAGAAGCTCCCCAGGGGATTTACATTCATCCCTCACTGTTTGTGAGCTTTACAGTCTGATCAGATCAGCTTTTAGTCTAACAAAGTCAAAGAACCTGGCATATTTTGACAGGCTCTGCAGTTTGGTGTCATCAAAATGTTGTGACATTTAATTTTGTACAATCGACCAAACCAGGGAAAGCTAGCTCACCAAAATGATCAAACCTAGCTTTCAGTTGAACACTGATATTGTCCAGATTGTTATAAAACATTTGTTTCCTCTCATCTCTGACTGACTTTTGACTTCAGACTCTATCTGTTGTTCCGAGTGTGGCGCATTTCTGCTCAAATGGCTCATAGAAACTGTTAAACTCTTGTCTCTGGTGTTCCACAAATCCAATTGTGTCGCGGATTCGTGCACAACAAAATCTAATGTCCATTATTTCGTTTTGCAGCATTCTAAAGAGTGCATCAGTTTCACTGAAAATGTCCTCATATGCCATAATGAAAAAGCATGTTGATGCTTTTGACAGCCACCGCTCATATCCAGCAGCCATCATTAGGGTGTCATTATCCCAACTATCTGAATTTTTGCTCATAATATGGAATACAGCACGCAAATCAGATTGGTACATGGTAATTGTCTGCAACAGTCTTGAATTTGAGCTCCATCTCGTGGGTGCTGCTCTTGGTAAACGTCGCTTCACAACATCATCCAATAGGTGGGTGCGCTTTGTGGACTTACTGAAAAATGTCACTAGTCCCACAACTGTTTTCAAAAAAGCTCTACACTCAGGCACGCATTTTGCTGAACGCAAGAGCACCAGGTTTAATTTGTGTGCGTCACAGTGAGTAAACATGGCCTCAGGCACCTTTTCTTTAATCCTGGCCTGCACCCCATTACTCTGATGACATCACAGCTGCTCCGTCATAAGTCTGAGCTACCAGCTTTTCGACAGACTTGTATTTCTTCAACACTCCCAAGACATACTCGGCTATAGCGGGGGCTCGTCTGTCACTCACATGTGTCACTCACATCATCAAATCCCCAAAACGCCTCCCTCACTTCACAGGCTGTAATGATCGCAAAAGTTGTGAATGGTAAACCTATGGGTTATTTTCCTTGACATATTTAAAAGTGATATATTTCTGAATGTTATTAGCTGCCGGTAATGATTAACACCTGATATGAATAGGGTCTGTTATTGTTATTATTTCCGTTGCACGATTTGCCGGTGACTGCTCAGCAACGGACCAGAAAGGAACTTTCCTGGGATTATTGTGCCAGAGTAGAGCGGGAGCCTCACAGTTATTTTGTTTTGCTGCATCCCGTATGCCGAATGAATTTGATTTGTATTAATAATTGTTATATTTAACTGGCTGTGTGGTTTCTTTTGTGTCTGATATCGTCTGTCCTTATAGTGAAGAATAGAGAAGACCTGACAGCGTGTTTTTTGTACCTTCAACTGTTACGCAGTCAGATGTAATGTCTGTATACCTGACCAATTCAGATCCGCCCATGCCCTTTAATTTTAGCGTATGTACTTTTCCCTTTTTAGGTTAATATAATTAGGTGAATTGTTACAAGACCACCTCACTTTTAGCCACGTAACACAAAATGACAGAGATCTTTCTCAGCAAAAGCATGTAATAGTTCTACTGTATATAGTTGCCACAATTAGAAGAGCTTGAACTCTCATCGTTACCACGAAATGCCAGTTCCTGTTTGGCTAGGAAGCAGGTTGCATTAATGAGGTCTTTTAAAATCTCTCGGTTGTCCTTTACCTTAGCATTGTGGATGCTAATATTTAGTCTCCGCTGTTCGTCTGAAGCCAAATCTATTCTTGAGGTTCCAAAAGTTTTCAAAGCAATTTGACTTTGAATGTGAGTAGTTGATCTTTCATGTTTGCTGAGGCTTCTTGGTAGATTTTTCAAGTCACAAAATCCTGATATAGTGCAGACATTGTCACACGTTGAGACAGGGAAAGCAGTAAAGGCGGTTTCTTGTATCACAGCCACACAGCCAGTCTTTTCGGGTGTATCACTCCATTTGAAAAGAGTGAGTTATCTTCTGTCCCGTCGTTTGAAGCAAACCTTTTAGCTCCGGCATTGGTCTCCCATTATTTATCACTTCACGTTTCGATTAATAGTCCAGTTTTGAGAATTCTCAATTCTTCAATTGTTTCGGTCAAAGCTAAATACAAGACGAAGAAGAGAAGTGTAGAAGAAGAGCAACAGTAGAACAAGCATAAACCCGACCCGTGGCCTCTCGCACGCCCCTTTCCTTGAGGCAGATGTACTGTTTGCCTCCCCTCTGTGCTTTTTCACTGCAGTTTTATATCAGATCATCAAGACTAAATAGGTTCAGGGACCGCCTCTGATCTCCCACTTTCCCCACCCTTCCGAGACGAGGGGTCTTTACCTCCCTCCCCAGCACCTACTTCCATCCCCCAAACTCCATCCAGGTCCCTTTCCTCTTTCACACTCTCCCCATCCTCCCCCCACCTGGAGTTCACTGACCACATGAAAGAGCTGGTCATTGCTGGAACCAAACACACTCCTCGCCCCACTCCTTGACGTACAGCTCCAGCCCCACCCCCAAAACTGGCTCCTAGTCCTCAGCCAGTTTTGACACAATCGGCGAAGTTAAAGGGACCTGCCCTTCCTCCACCTCGGCTCCACAACCATCCTCTGTCTCCCCTACCTGATAAAGGCAGGCCGGTGCAGAGGACTCGGAGATGGAGTGATGTGATCCACTATCTTGGAGGCTATAATTGATATCTTCTGGGTCCAGGCTACAAGGCTAATGACACCAATGACTCTCTCCAGGAAAAGTCGGGGCCCTGTATGCAGCTAGCCTTCTCAATTCCTGTCCTGATATTTTATAGAAAAAGAAAGGTGAGGCTGCGAAGAAACAATAGTAAACCTGCAAACTTATCAAACTTAACATACATTCCTCGTCAGCTTGTCCAAATAAATTGGGCAAAGAAAGCTTTAACCACATTAAACTTAGCTTTATTAAATGTCAGGTCTCTGTCAGGAAAAACATTTTTAATCAATGATTTTATTGTTAGGCACAAACTGGACATTTTGTTTTGAACTAAAACTTGGTTAAATCAAGATAACAGTGCAGCTGTTATTGAATCAACGCCTCACAACTTCAGTTTCATGAGTGAAACAAGAGTGCATAAGAAAGGAGGTGGAGTTGCTATTTTATTTAATGATTCTCTTCATAAAACAGATGTCTTTTTGTCATTTTAGTTATTTTGAATATGTGGCTCTGAATTCCACTCAAGCTTTATTCCTAAACATTTACAGACCGCCTAAATACTGTGCAACCTTCTTTGATGAGTTTACTGAACTGCTGTCTATAATCTGTATTGATTTTGACTGTGTTGTTATTGTTGGTGATTTTAATATCCATGTTGATAATCCCCAGGACAGAGGGTCTATAGAACTATGTGGTGTCCTTGATAACTATGATCTGACTCAACATGTGACAGGACCCACCCACAACAGGGGGCACACTCTGGACCTAATCATCACCAAAGGTGTAAACATTTCCAAGGTCGCTGTGACTGATGTTGCACTCTCTGATCATTTGTGTTTTCTTTGAGAGTGCAATCTCCTTGCACACAAATGTCCAAACCGAGGTTGTGACGAAGCGTTACATCTCTGAAAACACCAGTGAACTATTTATTCAGAAGTTCTCCTCCACACCAGCCCTCTCTTGCATCTCAGTCAATGAGCTTGTAGATGGCTTCAATTCTAAAGTTAAAAATATTATTGATGCCATTGCACCCACTAAAGTGAAGGTTGTCTCGGGTAAGCAAAGATCTCCTTGGAGAAATGCTTCGCTGGTCAAAATAGAGAAACGAGAGTGTCGGAAAGCTGAGCCCAGGTGGCGAAAAACTAATCTCCAGGTTCACTGTGACATCTATAAAGAGAGACTTCGCAATTATAATTTGGAACTTAGAAATGCAAGGCAGTCCTTCTTCTCTGACGTCATAACCAAAAACAATAACAATACACGCGCCTTATTTGCTACCGTCGACAGGCTAACAAACCCTCCAGTGTCGGTAGCTGCTGAGCTCCAATCCACCTGGCATGCAATCGAATCTGCCTCCTTTTTTACTGACAAAATTCAGAAAATTAGACAAGCAGTCAGTGCCTCCACACCAACCACAGGATATGTGTTGTCCCCATCTCTGAATAACATCCATTCTAATATCATGACACAATTTCATTCAATCGACCGTAGAAGCCTAGAAGACATTATACAACATCTGAAGTCATCCTCCTGCTGTTTGGATATTCTACCAACACACTTTTTCAAAAACATTTCAAACTGCATGACCACTGATCTTTTAAAATTGTAAACACATCCCTTCTCTCAGGTGTCTTCCCACAAGCCCTAAAAACTGCAGTTATTAAACCGCTCCCAAAGAAGGCTAGTTTAGACTCCGCAACAATGAAAAATTATAGGCCAATATGAAACCTCCCATTTTTAAGTAAAATTATTGAAAAAGCAGTTTTCCAACAGCTGAACAAATTCTTGGCCGTAAATAACTGCTTTGATGTCTTCCAGTCAGGTTTTCGACAGCACCACAGCACTGAAACTGCTCTTGTTAAGGTTTTCAACGACATCCACTTAAACACAGACAATGGCAGAATTTCAGTCTTAGTATTACTGTATCTCAGTGCTGCATTCGACCCGGTCGACCATGACATACTCCTAGAAAGACTAAAAATCTGGGTGGGAATTTCTGGCACAGCACTTAACTGGTTTGAATCCTACTTGAAGGACAGAGAATACTTTGTGTCTGTAGCTAATTACATATCAGAGCTGACTAAAAGGACATGTGGTGTGTAGGAAATCTAGGTTTAGAAGTGTGCTTTAAGAAATTATAATTAGAAATGTTTAATAATTCATAATTAGTCATAATTAGAAGTGTTTAAGAATTCATAATTAGTCATAATTATAAGAGTGTTTTAGAATTCATAGTTAGAAGTGTTTCTTAGTAGAATTAGTAGCACCTCTTGCAGGTGGATAATAATATAGCAATAATAATTATAGTAATTGGGAGTACCAGCTATGCTTGTAAAACGTGTGAAGTTTTTGCCAAAAGTTGCAAATCCTTATCTTTATATAGAATGTTTATCATAGAAGTGTTGAGCCATAAAAGACAGTCATTGAATGTATTAAACTGTAAAGAGTAGCATAGGGATAGACAGAGATTTATAGACAGGCATTTACAGGTCACACCCGTGCGAGGGTCCTAGCTGGCTGATGCGAGAAGGAGCCAGCTGGAGTTAGCCAATAGGAACTAAGATGGACATTATGGGATGTTTTTCAATTATGTAAGGTGGGAGAGAAAGAACTTCCGGTCTCTTGCTCCTGTTCCACCGTGTGGGTGGTAACGCTTTCGGGGTGATGCGCGGGTCATATTTTATGTAACTGTAAATAATGTACTTCACTATGTAATTGTATTAGCTTCAGAAGTATTAAATACTTTTGTTTATAATTGAAACCGGCTGACTTAATAACAGAGGCTGGATCACATGCCGAAAATTAAGTTAGACTTGAAATTATGTTGAAATTATGAGATAGAAAGTTGAAATTATGAGATAGCATGTTGTCTGTGTACCGACATTAAAACTATCACAACAGGTGGACAGGAGAGGCAACAGCCCGTAAAGAGGTTTTCCAACAAGTGATTGAGTTGAAAAAGATCGACAAATAATCCCAAAATGTCCACGAAGAGAAAAATTGATGCAGAGGGAAGAAAATGTAATAAAAGATGGGAAAGCGAATACATGTCTGTGCTTCAGGGAGAAAAACAGGTCTGTCTTCTGTGTTATGATGCGTGTCAGTGATGAAGGACACAATTCACGTCGGCATTTTGACACCAAACACGGAGCTAAATTTAGCCTCCAAGAAAAACATCAAATTGTCCAAGAATTAAAAGGCAGACTGCAATCACAGCAGAATATATTTACAAAAGCTACAGCCAAGTGCATGCTAAAGTTATGTGAGCAGGTGTGCTCCGACCAGATACAGACTTTTACAAATGTCAGTTTGTGAAGAAACACCATCGCAGACCGAGTTCAGGAACTAGCAGCAATCTAACAACACAGCTAGCTAAGAGACGAGATACATCATCTATCAGTGTTTATAAGACCTGATCTCAGTGAGGAGCTCTTGGATGTAGCTGCCATGCACGGGACAACGGCAGGGAGGGACATTAGTGATGCAGAGAGGTGACAAAAATAGCTTTGAACAAAGGTAATGTAATAACTTGTGTTTGATGATATTTGTCTTTGTTATTTTCTTTAATAGTTTGATCTTTGATAGAGTAATGTGGGTTTCTTAACCCTAAATTAAAATTATTTATGTTATAATGACAGAAATGTGCTTAAATATCATTTTACATTTATATAACTGCATGTACAATATTTTTACACTTGAATAAACAATAATCAAAAGCAGAGACAGTTATTTAACAATATGTCAGGACTAGTTACAGTTATACAGTCTTACAGTTACAACCGGCCCTTTGAGGGAAACCATGACGCTGATGTGGCCCGGAGTGAAAATGAGTTTGACACCCCTGATCTACATGCTTCCACTAGCTCAGATTATGGAAAACAACAAAGTGTGTTATCATAATTATGGAGACGACACACAAATCTATATAACTACAGTATGTCACCAGGGGACTATAATCCCATACAAGGGCTGGGTAACTGCATTAAACAAATCAACAACTGGATGGGCCAGAATGTTCTTCAATTAAACAAAGAATTAATTGTTTTTGGTACCAAGGACGAACAATTGAAAGTCAGCGCTCAGCTTCAATCACTGATGTTAAAAACCACAAACCAAGCCAGAAATCTAGGTGTAGTTATGGATTCAGACCTCAACCTGAACAGCCTCATCAAGACAATTACAAAATCAGCCTCCTATCACCTGAAGAATATATCAAGGATAAGAGGATTTATGTCTCAACAGGATTTGGAAAAACTTGTCCATGCATTTATCTTCAGCAGACTGGACTACTGTAACGGTGTGTTTACAGGTCTCTGTAAAAAGTCAGTCAGAAAGCTGCAGCTGATTCAAAACGCTGCAGATCGAGTCCTCACTAAGACCAGGAGGGTGGATCACATTACTCCAGTTCTGAGGTCTTTGCACTGGCTTCCTGTCAAACAAAGAATTGACTTTAAAATCCTGCTGTTGGTTTATAAAGCACTGAATGGTTTAGGGCCAAAATACATCTCTGATCTGCTGCTACCTTATGAACATGGAGAAGCAGCGTTCAGTTGTTCTGCTCCACATATCTGGAACAAAGTCCCAGAAAACTGCAGGTCTGCTGAGACCCTCAGCTCCTTTAAATCAAGATTGAGGACTTTTCTGTTTGCTGCTGCCTTTAATTGAACTACATTCAATTAATATATTAATCATTTTCCTGCATTTTACTACTGTATTTTATTTCTTACACTGTTTTTTAATGTTTTAATGACTTTTTATTGTTTCTTAATTGTTTTTAAATCTCCTTTTCTTTTGCCTTATGTTTTGATGCTTTTAATGGTTTTATGTGAAGCACTTTGAATTACATTGTTGTTGAAATGTGCTATACAAATAAACTTGCCTTGCCTTTGTCTGCTAGTTGGCTGAAGCTAACGCTAGTTAGCTAGCTAACGTTAAATCGTTAGCCTAGATCAGTGTTTTTCAACCTTTTCTGAGCCGCGGCACATTTTTTACATTAAAAAGATCCCGCGGCACACCAACAACCAAAAACATTACAAAATGACACCTTTTAGCATAATACAGCATATATGCAAGGGTGTCAAACTCAATCCCAGGGAGGGACAAAATAAGAAATTGGGACTACGTTGAGGGACAAATAGTCACCATTTAATAAACAGGATAGAAGAGATATTGGACAAAGTGCAAAAATAATACATGTTTAGGTAGGCTACATTATTTTATGCATATGTGCCAGAGCCAGATGTTTGGCATCTTTTCTTGGCTGCCAGTTCATTAATATCTGGGGTTAGGTTCTGTGCTGTGGAAATCTTCAAGATGGAGTGAAGGTGCATCAGTGAGACGACTCCTGTGTGGGTTTTTGTGTATCTTCATCACAGAGAAAAGCTGCTCACGTAGGTATGTGCTTCCAAACATGCAGAGCGTTTGAGCAGCATGTAGGCGGAGTTAAGGCATCGTTTCGGGGGTGAAGCTTGGAAACTGCAGCGCCCTCAGACTCATACTTTGCCTTGAGTGTCATTACACTGGAGGTCTATCAGCTCCACAGGTGCTCTTTCCACGTCAACTGCAAACGGATTGCTGAGCAGTTCAAATTTAAATTTCTGAGCTGCAAAGTCGGCAAATCGCCGAGTGAACTCCGTGCCAAGTGCACCCAGTTTATCAGCAAAATGCGCAGTCGGGAACACAGCGGTGGAGACTTTTATTGCCTCACACATGTCTGTGATCAAACGTCCCCGTCCCAGAAGCTGGAGGTGCTCAACAATGGCAAAGTATTTGCAACAACTAAATATTTTATTGGACTCATTAAGTGAAATTCGACATTTTCCCACGGCACACCTGACGATCTCTCACGGCACACTGGTGTGCCGCGGCACAGAGGTTGAAAATCACTGGCCTAGATAGCGTGTGGAAATATATTTAAAGTTAATTTAGCTAAGCTGCTATGCTTCTGCCTGTGAAATATATTTAAAATGTTAATAGCTGATTATCTAACACGAGTTAATGTTACTATATGTCTAGATGTGAACTATCTAATTACTTTAGCTATCAACTATTCTTTATTAAAACTTGTTTACCAATTAAAAAATGATGCCATTGTTACATGCGCAGTTAACTCAATGCAATGTTATGTTAGCTAACTGAACACAATTGAAAACGCCACCATTTTGTGCTTGCTAGTCAACGGAGTATTTCCAATTGTTGAGAGCTAACGTTAAAAAATGCCCTTCAGATAGAGCTGCTTCGGACTCCATGTTTGACTGACAGCGGCCGGCTGAGCTATTTAAGACATTTATTTAAGACATTAAATAAACGTGTGTTTGTAACTGTAGCTTGCAAGTTAAGGTCAGAAAGCTGCGTTAGCAATTGTTGAAGATCAGTCTTGATGATTTCAGGCACCGCTAGTGTTTTGGCTAATGGTAAACTAGCGATGTGAGTGAGTGGGCGAGCGAGAGAGAGGGAGCGGCGTTGTGGGTGCCGTCAGACAGAGCTGTGCTGATCTGTGCAGAGCTTAGTGAGCTGTAAAAACTGAAGGAAGTTGTATACTATGAGCCACATTTTGTGATTATATAAATGATGTGGACCGTAAAGCAATTCCTGAATGTTGTGTAAATACACATTATTGATTGTAGTGACACAAACGAGCTGTATGATTTTTGACCAGCTGTGGAGGATGAAGCAGGACACCGTTTGAATAAGACTGTTTCTGAAGGGAGAATCCAAGACATGCAACTTATACAGCAGACACTTATGTTCCAGCAGGCAAAAATAATGGATGTTAGTTGACCTTAAAATGTTGGTGCTTGTATAGTCTATGATTTGTCAGGTTGAAGGCAAATAAACCTGTTGATTTGCTGTAGTACAAACAAGTGCAAAGATAGCTGTAGACATTTTCTGATAATAGTATACTTTTATCACATAGTATCTGTCAATACAAAGTTCAAATGAACACATGTGCTGCTAATGTCAGTGGCAACTGTATCTCTGCATTGAGAGTATACAGAGGACTGTCAGTGTGTCTGTTTTTGTGGATAGAAAGTTAAATTGGGTTTATTAATTGGGTACATCAAAATGGCCAGAAATAACTAATATAATTACAGTAAATTATAATGCATAATTTGCATAGAACATACCTTTTGCCTTTACTGTGCATGGGCCAGGAAAAACTCTGTTATGAGTGATGAATGATGGATGCTGCTCACCCAGACTTGAGCATAAGCTGTTCGTTTTCAATGTCTTATGCTATACAATAATAGGTTAAGCAATATAGTCATACAGTCACTAATGAATAATGTGGACATATGTAGTCGTTGTGATGGTGACAGAGTTGTGATGGTAAAGACCTGATAGATCGGCCATTGAAGGATGTTCAGCATTAAGCAAGGCAAGAATGTTAATTCCGAAACATGGACATGAGCCATAGCAACACATACCGACTTCGAACATGATTTTGGTCCAATAATGTTTCTCTCTGCCATAGACAATGAAGTAGATGGGCCTACACTTCTCCAGATGTCTGAAAGAAAGTGAGCAAATCATTCCAAAAATGAAAGACCAAGTGAAGTTCCTGTCTGCTTTAGCGCAGCTGAAAGTGTGAGTTACATTATACAGTGGAGCCATGTAATTTTAGTTAAGATTCTAAAGATGTACTTGTCTTGTTTTTGGTAGTTATTTTACATGTTGGCTTAAATTAAAATCCGATTTTCCTCCCCTTTAGCAGTGAAAGCAAAGCCCCTGTGAGTCAGAGAGCCCCAGCAGCCCAACCAATGATCAACTGCCAAGTCCGGTAGGACAAGGATGCAGCTCTGTTTGACCATTTGAGCCAAGACACAATGTAAGTTTGTGTTCCATAATAGAAGATGGCGACAGACAGCGTTACATCATGTAAGCAAACCATGTAGCTATCAACTGTGAGCTCCAGATCAGACTGGAGATGTAACCAAAAAAAAAAAACATGCTAAGTAGTACTTGCTATCTGGCATTTTCAAAGCATGTGACAGTAATGGAAATAGAAACGGTGTCCGACAAAAATTCAGCTCAAAATGGTGCACAGCGCAGTGCTGTACCACTCGTGGCAATTTAGGACACAGTGTCATGGACATAATGAACAACAAAAGATATTTGAATAATTTGAACTTATGTGTTTTTCAAGAACAAATATTCAAACATAATTCTTGGCCAATTTTGACAGCCGTAATGTACAGTAATGACATGTTATCTGCCTGTAAAACAAGTTTCCTTGTTAATCAAGTTTTAGGTCTGTATGCCATAGTGAAAACTATGCATCATGATGACAAACTACACATTTGCAGACCTTTAACTGCTCTTTCTGATCATTTGAGTTAGGTATCTCTGTTTATTGCGCTGATCTGGAATGTCAATCTTGGATAACGCCTTGTGTTTTGTTCCTTTTGAAAACTTACAGGTATCTGTCTCATATTCAGTATGTGCAGCTCCTTAAGTCTGTCCTGCTCAACTTCCATTTTCTGAAGGAAAGTTATGGATCTGGATATGTAAGTATTTTCTCATTGACTAAAAGAGTAATAGAGACAAACTGAATTTTATGCTTCATACTTCATGCTCCAGCTCAGTCCTAATTGTGTCATTGTTTATTACTTAGCAAACAGATGCAATGGATGCTGGGGACGACAAAAGAAGTACGAGCCACCATATTGTAACAATGAAGCAGGAGTGCCAAAAGATGAGGCCCAACTTGGTCATCATTCGCCAATGCCTCCAGAGAGTACAGAAGACACTATATTCAACAACACTACTGCAGAGGTCTTAAAAGAATTCCCCTGCTTCTCTATTCCAATCTTGGTGAGTGTTTTATCTAATATATAACACGTGGTGCAGTGTTTCCCGCAGGATTTTGTGAGACTGTGGTGGGTGGACCTCAGACCCCGAAATGGACAGGTGTTAAACCAGAACTTAAGACAGAGGGCAATTTGGGAACCCATTAGCGATTGGTTTGTCGACGCATACTCCCCTGGGGGAAAGGGGCTATATTTCTGGGGTTCCAGTGTAGCCGGCAGATATCCAGGACCAGACTTCCTTTTCAGTGCGCTGTGTGTTTACAGTCTGATGAGCAACTTAAGATGCGAGACTGGAGTTGGAGTTGAGAAACGACATGTACAACAAGATGGTTTTACAAGTAGCCAGTTTACAAATAATTTAAAACCAATAAATAGCTTAAAAACTATTAAGAAACATTAAATACTTTTTCTTGCCTCATTGAGCCATTTTCACTTCAAGCCTTTAAAAATATCCCATATACTGTAGAAGTGCTCTAAAAAGTTGACTTGACGTTTACCTAGATGCTTTTATCAAAATCAACACTCCTGAGGAAATTGGTATGATAGTCTCAAAACTTTGCAGAATCAGAATTGTGACTTTTATTGAAAAATGATTTGTCATTTGCAGGCCAGTTGGTGAATGCAGCCATACTCCTCATACCATCGGTCTTCAAAGAAAATGCATCACAGCTGTTTGCAATAGCTAAGGTTAGTAATTTGTGTTTGTGGGAGGCAACTTGAATTTGTTTAAAAGGGAAATATGTATTAAAATGCAATGCCAGATTCTGGATTTTAATATATTGAATATATTTTCAGAAAATTAAGATTAACTGCAATTTCAAAAATATATCTAATGAATTAAGTAATTTAATATTGTCAACAAACTAGCATTTTATGTGTAACTAAGCATATCAGAAAGCTTTGATCTTTCAACATTACAAACTTACAGAATACAGTTTTAAGTTTCAAATGTTTTGTTTCAGGAACCACTAAGCCCAACACCCACAATTGTCCTGAGCAACAGCGATGGCAAGCCCCTGAGTGACGGCACAGATGTTTTTGTAGCAGTGGATGGACAAAAAATAATGGTGGACAATGAAGACGCAGACATTTCATTGGCCGTGGGTGTTATGTTGGCCCTCTATCATGTCTTTGATCTTGCATACCCTTGTCAGCTGAAAAAAACATTTTCATTTTTGGAGGCATTTATCCTGAAGCTGGACACACGGGTACCTGTAGCTGTGCAGAGAGTGGCAAATGCTCCGGACATTTCTTAGATAGGACACTGCATGTACCACATGGATTACATTGTATGGAGTTGATTTCTGACAATAAAGTCAAGTGCAGTACATCTACAGGTGTTTGTTATATCCAAAAATCAATTTGCCATAATGTCCGTGCATGTAAAAGATGATTTTATAGATCATTTGGTACCGGGCCGCACAGAAAGAATAAATATATTATTTCCATTTTATTGATTATCAGAGTCTGAAAGAAGTTTTATTTTGAAAAATGACCAGATTCTCTCGCAATTTCATCCACCTGTGGCTCTTGACACATGTCAAGACGCTTGTCTCGCTCACGTGATACGTTACCTCAAAAATTAAGCCCACAAACTACATTTGGAGAGCTTCTTTGCAAAGGGGGAAAGGCCACTAAGGAGACAGAAGAAGAGCCTACAACTTCCAAGAAAAAGAAAGCTTAATTTAACAGATAATATCAGCAGTCTAATTAAATATCAGGAGTAATTCTGACGCGCCAAGCCCGCTCTGCAGAATATGTGGCGACAGAGGAAGATCAGCTGCTGGAGATTGTAAATGACGGTGGCCTTAAAAGTATGTCAACAACTCTGCTGGTGTTTGGATTAAAATCAAGGCTGAATATTCTGAGATCGCCACTAAAGCACTGAAAACCCTGCTTCCATTTCACACATCCTCTTTGTGAAGCGGGATGTTCTGCAGTGACAGCAATCAAAACAAAACGAAGTAGACTGGACATCAGGAACAGACTTCAGGTGTCATCGTCTCCCATTACCCCCAGATGGGACCGTCTCGTTGCAGAGAAACAAGCTCAGGGCTCCCACTGATTCAGCGTTATTGTGAGTTGCATTTTTTATGCATTTTATATTTGTTTTCATGCCGATCGTATCATTTTATTTCGTCGTGTTTTTCCGCCACACCTTGAAGGCCGGTCCGTGAAAATATTGTCTTACATGAAACCGGTCCGTGGTGCAAAAAATGTTGGGGACCGCTGCTTTAGAGAACCTTTTTGTCTTTAGGTCCTTCAAAGAACCAGAAATGGTGCTTCAAATAACCAATTTTTGAAGGTTCTTTGAGGCACCTTTGTGGGTTCTTCAAAGAACGATTGTTCACGGGAGTAAACAATGGCCCCACTTATTGTGTGTAGCTCTCCGTTACACAGAGGGAGAAAAGTTGAGAAAAAGTTACGGTAACCGTAACTTAAACTAAACGTTAAGGAAAAAAAACAAAAAGAAGAGAGGAAAGACTGTAAAAAAGACAAAAAATTAAAACACACGGAGCTGCTGCAACAGGCTGCCGCTGGCACGGAGTCATCTTGCGATGGCAGATGAGCAAGGATGGGTTTTAGTGCCTCAGGAACTGTTTCATTTGTGATGGGATTTGATGCTAATTCCTCTGTAGTTAAATAACAGTCTCACTTAAAGAACTCATGAAATACATTTTGAGTTGCTCAAATTGGGAACCAACAACAAGTAAGAAAACAAAGGAAATTTTCTCATAAAAAATTAACTGCAATGCCTTTTGATTATTTTATCAACACATTTAACGTGATTATACCTATACAGCAGTGGCGGGCCGTGCATTTTATACCTGGGCCTGAAATACCACCTTATAACCTCATGATGGCGCCACAGCTATTATCTGTTTCTAGGACTGTAACTATATACATATTTGTATTAAACCGTTCGGTACGAGTCTTACTAACCGAACAATACGTTTGAATAATACGAGTGCATTAGGAAAATGCAGAAGCATAAATTGAGGGGAATATAATGTTTTCAGCACTCAGGTAGGACAGTGCTTCTCAACTGGTCTGGCTGCAGGACCCACGATCACCCCTTAATGACAAGCCGCGACTAGTGATGTGACCTTTCGTGTCGAGGCTTCGAAGCTTGTGTCGAGTAATCCAGGAAGATTTTTATGAGGGGCGTATCGAGGCTTGTGTTGATGACGTATGTGGTGACGTTCGAAGCCTCGAGAGCCGGCCGTACCACGTGACTGATTCAGGAAATGGTTCACGGGTTTGGCGTGAGATTGGAAATATAAGGGGCAGCGAAACGCAATGGATCCCCTGTCACATTTTGTGTACTTCTGACTTTATTGTGCATTTGTTTGCAAACTATTGTCTGTACCCCAGCTTCATCTGTGCCCTGTGAAAGGGTGTTTTCTAAAGCAGGCGAAATAATGTAAAAAAAATAAGAAACCGCCTGAAGCCCATCACTGTGGAAAAGTTGTTATTTTTAAATAAAAATGAATAAAATGTTTTACGTGTTGATAAGGAGAGTCACAAACCAAGGAACACAAGCACATTCGCCCGTGGCTCAATGGGTAGAGAGTGTTGTCCGGAAACCGCAATGTCGGCTGTTCAAGCCTTGGCTGCTACATGTCCTGTGCCGAAGTGTCCCTGAGCAAGACACTGAACCCCCCTAACTGCTCCCAGGGCGCTTCTCAGCAGCCCACTGCTCCCAATAAGCTAAGGATGGGTTAAATGCAGAAGTCAAATTCGTATATGACAATAAAATCCTAACTTTTTTTTAAACTTCTCACATCACAACCCTCTCCCCAATTTGTTTCCACTTTCCCTTTAGACCCCGCCATTGTATCATAAAGACAGACACCATATTAATAAGTTCTGTGTCACGCATCACAAACATCATTCATAACTCTAAATGGCCCATGGGTGTCAGTGTGAGGATGAATGGTAGTCTGTCTCTATGTGTTAGCCCTGTGATAGCCTGACGACCTGCCTTTGCCTTTTGTCAGCTGAGATTGAATCCAGACCCCCCGGGAGCATGAATAGGATAAGCGGTTACAGTTAATGGTAAAGGCTCATAGTGATGTTATGAGGAGCTCAATACTTCCAAACCTTATGGCCTTGAGCCTGGTGGTGTTGGACCGGGATGCTAAAATGAAATCTCAAAGGCTAATTAAACACCATAGCATGTGACCAGTTTAAAAAAAAAAACTGAATAAAAAAATGCGAAGAAGTTTTAATCTGTGTGAACTACAAAAAACTCAGAAATAGGTCAAATGACCAAGACCAAATCAACAGCGCATTGTGTGGTGGTGGCATTCATTTGTTAAAATTGTGTGTCAGCACCACAAAAACAATGCCAACGGAAAGTCAATTGGGATCCTTTCTAATGGTGGAATTAAACACATCCACATGCGTGATACAGCATGCATTATACAATGGTCAGAGCTAATGACAAGGTATAACAACCCAATCTCACTGCCAAGGCGTCAAGTAAAGCAGCTTGGTCAGTGTTCACAGAGGAACATTTAGTGTGTGAATGTGACATGGGCAGAGTAACTGAGGTAGTTTAAAGAGCGAGATTCCACAGCGAGTGGGTGGGATTTTAGGTGGATGGGTCAGATAAAACAAAACGTCCAGGAGACCGCTGTTCGTAAACGTTGACATTTTGTCATGTCAGTCATTAGTCAAGTGAGTCGTTGGGACTCATGTGCAGTAGTCATGTACGTAGTCAAGTAACATCTATTCCTAAACCTAACTAAGAGGTTTTGTTGCCTAAATCAAACTTCCTTTGAGTTGTTGGTCAGTCAAGTTAACGTCTACTAGGCTTTCCTAGACCAGACTAAATGGTTTTGTGGCCTTAACCTAACTTCCTGTGAAAACGGTTTACTTTGAAAAGACGCTATGTATGTAACAAGCTTATAATGAAACTCTGTCACTGAGACATGCAAAAGTGATGCTAGAAGAGCGTCATAGTTTGAGGCTTTATGCCACTGACCAAGCTGTTTACTCTAAACACATTCTCTCAAAAAATAACTCTTATTGTGAGAATGTGTTGATTAAACAGCTAAAAAGACTTCTTATGATGGGCGGCAGATGAAATGGACCCGTCAAAAACACACGACAAACACATGGACTTTCAACCACGAGACAGATGTTTGAGACCGGTGTTCGTATCCCAATGTAAATGGTAAATGGACTGTACTTTTCTAGTTTTCCGACCACTCAAAGCGCTTTAAGACTACATGTGTTACACACTACATTCACCCATTCACACCCATTCATACACTGATGACAGGGGCTACCATGCAAGGTGCCACCTGCCCATTAGGACTATCTACTCATTCATAACCATTCATATACAGCAGGAACAGTAGGAGCAATTTGGGGTTAAGTGTCTTGCCCAAGGACACATCGACAAGAACTAGTGGAGCCGGGGATTGTTCTGCCGATCCTCTGATTGAAGGACGACCCTGCTCTACCACTGAGCCACAGTCACCTGTTGTAGTGTTTATGAGTTATTGTGAAGTTACATTATTGACACTTTCATAATGTTAAAGTGGTTTTGTTGCCTAAACCTAACATTACTTTTGTTATCTAAACCAGAGGTCTTCAACAGGGCATCCGCGGAGGTACTGCAGGGGGTCCGCGAAATGTTTGGTTGATTAGACAATTTTTAATTTTTTAGTTTTTTTCCAAACATGAATGTGTCCATTATTTTAATAGTTCAGTATTGTATGAAAGATAACAGGTATCTTTATGCATGGCAGTGGCACTAATAGGCCATGCAGCACTAATAGGCCATCACTCATTTTCGTTTCCACATTTATGTTTAAAATGAAAACATTAATTTGAATAGCTTGTATGCATGATTATCATGCAATTGACAGACAATGTTGATATTGGCATTGATATCAGCTGACAAGTTGTGTTTATAAATGGCAGTGGCACGGCCTCCCTACTCACTGTACCTTGCACATGTTTAATATAACAACATGAATATATGAACCTGTGTATTATTGGAATAGCTTAGAATTGAATGCACAATAAAGAGGTATGTTTATACATGGTACTTGGCCCAGTTTAATATAAAACACAATTTTATATAATATATATTGTCGGGGGTCCCTGCTCCATCTCTAATCAGTTTAGGGGTCCTTGGCCTGAAAAATGTTGAAGCCCCCCGCTCTAAACCTATGTTTAAGTACTTATTTCATGCAAAATGCCAAAACCTAACTAAATGTTTTGTTTTGTTGCCTAAACATTACCTTTTTATTTCCATGTTGCTGACACACTCTCTTTTAATCTGTCTCTCTGTTCCCTAACTTTTTAAAAGTGCAATACTAAATTGCTGGAGTGCCCCTTTTAAGTGTGTATTTACGTATCCTCAACCTATGGTGAAATGTTTTGTCCATTTAGCAAATGTGTCAAAAAAACAAAAACTTACTCTTTTTTTACCAGTTAAGTCAATTAAGAGTAAACATGTGTGAAAACTTGTAAATGGTTTTAAATGGACAGGGACAAAGGGAAACTAGCAAACAATATTTAAAAGAGCGTATGCAGCTGCAAAGCATCAGTTAACCTGAGGTAAAGATAAAGCCACTTCGTATTTCTCCTCTTTGTTTTAGTTTTTTTGGAAACAGAAAAAGACCCTCAGGATCGATAACCACCTTGACATTGATCTGATGCTGTTATTCGGCTACGGAGCGATGCTGTATCTGGAGCTGTGTCTGGTGTTGACCCAGGCTGACCGGTGGACAGGATGTTCCTGAGCATCCCTTGCGGCATTCAGCTTGTTTATTTTTCTGGCTGAGAGCAGCTATCCGCCCCCCATCACTCAGCCTCACCAAGAATGTAAACACATGGAGGATACATGCACATGTTCTTTAAGTGCTATTATCTGCATTTGTACATGTACAAACAAATGTACAGTTTGCATAACACATTAGTGCATGTGAATAATCGTGAATTTCTTGGTATCCGGCTTCAACTGGATAGAAGTTTGGTCTACTGATAAGTAATGATAAAATTGTAATATTAGTGAATTCATGAACTTAACTTCCCAGTACTCACACATATTTTCTTGACACTTAGCCATCGCCAGCAAATGCCTTTGCAGCTTCACACCAGATCGCCTCTTTACATAGAAATGTTTGTACTCTTCACCTGAAAAATAGTCAAAGCTACAACACCCAAACAGAGCAGAGACCCAAACAGTTTACACGCCGGCAACAGAAATCTGTTTAACCTTCCACATAGCACCTGTCTGATCCGCTAAACACTTTCTAAGCCATTTGCACAACATTGTAAACATTTGCAGCACTGTGTTTATCTAATACCTACAAGAACATCACCCCCTATGTTAGCTAAGGATGGGCCTGCACTGAGGTGGGGTGCA
The DNA here is from genome assembly GCF_004355925.1 of Anarrhichthys ocellatus. NCBI lineage: Eukaryota > Metazoa > Chordata > Actinopteri > Perciformes > Anarhichadidae > Anarrhichthys > Anarrhichthys ocellatus. Next base: position 72,801 of record NW_022280290.1, read on the forward strand.
ACAAGAAGATAAATGCAGGCATGTTAATGTGGCTGATCTCTTTCAACTTTCACTTTCAATTCACTCCTTTATTTCATTGCTATGTGTGTGGTGAGGTGAGGAAGAGACGGAAGAGACGCTACATAAACAGCTGTTCGCCGCTCGCTGCCGGACAGTCGGCCGGGCGGTTCTTGTGTTAAAAATGTCCGCTTAATAATTTAAAAAAAACTGTGTTAACGCGCGATAAAATAATTGTCAGCGTTAATTAATTAATGCGTTAACGTGATAATAACACGTTGACTTGCCCAGCACTACTAACAACACAACAATTTAATTACTAATAAATAAACAATCAACTGACAAGACATTTTGTGTATAATAAGTATATTAGTATTATCATTATTTTAATAGTGGTGACAACTGGGACAATTCGGTAGTGAATGTTGAAAACCTTTGAAATATCAGTAAAACATGTTTGTGTATTTTGTCTTTCCATCTAATGAAGCTGTGATGAATATCTCCTTTCCTAACAAATCATGAACCATGGAAGAGGTTTCGACCATCAAAACCACCTCACAAATGGTCTTTTCAGCGTCTTCCCTTCTTGCCCAGCTTTAAATGAGAGTCCCTCCGTATCAACACCCTGAGGCCATGTCTGCTTGAAACTGGTTTAGTGCCATTTAAGTCTTTTCAAACTACAGTGAAAATGTTTGATATATGTATTTTCCCTCTGCCCTAAACCTGATCTTAACTGTCTGTTAGTTGGTTAAGCACACAATTAGAATGTGTGGCCCTGTCACAGCTATTCTCATGCTTATGGAAATGGTAAAAAATAAATATTTCCCTGGCTCCTTCGTACATCTCAATCACAAAACATTTACACTTTTATATGATTCATTACCAGTGGCGGCTGGCCAATAGAGGGCCATGGGGCGTGGCCCCACCTTGAGCCACTAAAAACAATAATAATAATAATTTATACAAATTGTCATTTGTGTTTTTGAAATATGGAATGTACCCAGTAATATTTGTAAAATATGATATCTGCGCAAAATATATGCTTTTCCTGCTCGTCCTCTCCTCCTGTCTGCATGTCTCAGCAGCGCTGGGGCCATGGAGAAATGGCCCACAGGAGGCAGGTCTATGAAGCAGTTTAGCCAATTGCTGATTAAAGATATAAATGAGTGACATACAATTTAGCCAATCAGCGTCCTCAAATAGATTCAATTCGAGCTTGCGCGTTCTCGTCAAGAAGTCTCTACAGGCGAGCGCGAGCGCCAGCTCGAGCACTACTCCTCCAAGACCTGTTTGAGAGGAGAACTTTGGCAGAGATTCTGCAGACCAAAGAGCTGATCCCAGATCAGCCTGACCTCACAATCAGACATCAGACTAGCGGGAAAGGGAAGCAGTACATGCGAAGCTTCTGTACTAGCTGAACACCAGACAGGTTTGGCTAGCTGGATGACGTCATGCTAATAACTTATTTAGCTTTTTAAAACAACGGGGACAAATCCAGCACGGACAGTTAGGGAGTGAGGGACTGCCTGGTTCTTCTGTTAAAAATGTCGCTTATGTTGAGTCTTAGAACAAAGGATGAAGAGCTGCAAGGCCGCAGGACCTCTCTGCTGTGAGCTTCTTACTGCGCACGCGCATCAGAAAAATGAGCTGGAACCGGTTCAAAATTAATAACAATATTTAATGTACTACACAAAATTCACTTACAAACTGAATTAACTATCAATAGTAATGTTCTCGAGAGCAGAGACCACATACACGCATCTCCTCACAGTCCGGCGCGGCCAGTTAGCTGAAAATGAGAGCTGCAGAGATCTGAGGTAAACTCCCTAAAACATTGTCTTTTGTATCCCCTGAGAGTCGGAAAGTGTCCGATACTGTCATAAAGCGTCTGAATGATCCTCCGTGGCGATTAGTGATCGGCTCCATTTGAATTCTGTCCCCTCCCATTATCGATCCCTTAGCAAAACATCTTGGCCCCTCGCAAAACATCTTGGCTCCACCTCTCCGTCGTGGTCAGCTTTGGCATTTGACCGTCCCACTGGCCCCATCCTCCATCGATGAGGTCCCCTCCATTTGCTGCTGCATGTCTGTGAAACCTCACTCAGAATCCCTATCTGACCCTCAAGACTTACAGTGTTTTAATACCTACAGTGACTATACTTCTATGATCTAATACATTCAATGAGTTAATATACTGTAACATATAATATCCTCTATAAGTGAGGATATTATAAACATAATACATTCCACATGGAAACATATTTTGACTAACATATTTATTATTGTGACACTTCTACTCACCACTAGGGGTGTTATTTAATCCTACTAATAATGTGTTTCTAATACTGAAATTCTCCACACTTAAAAACCGCTTAATAATATTTTAAAAAACTGCGTTAACGCGCGATAAAATAATTGTCTGCATTAATGAATGAATGCGTTAACGGGATAATAACGTGTTAACTTGCCCAGCACTAAAAAAACATATAAAAAGACAAGATTAGCAAGTAGCTGGCAAGTGAATATTGGAAAACATTTGATGTACATTTGCATGTACGTATATGTTGCTATCTGTTTGCTGGATGTGTAAATAGGCAAATGTTTGCTAGCATGGTAATAAAAAAAAAATACTTTAAAAGTGAATAAATTAAACAAATAATTGCTGTTACAATTCCCACACTTCCACTCCTTACAAACAAACTTTTAAATGAGCTAGTTTTGCAAGAAAAATGTATTTAGACAGGCGTCATGTAGGGCAGAAGCCTTGTGCAGCTTTGGCTCTCTGCTCTCCCATTTGCTTTCCTGTGTTATGCTTCAGTGCTGATAGTTTACACTAGGTCCCCATTAGTGTCAGAAATGCTGGGTGATGCTCAGTTACTGAGATAAACAGAAGGAAGGGGTCAGCATCTGTGTCTACAGTACAAGTGTTATTTGCTGCGGTGTGTGGTATTTGCTGTATGCTTGTATTTAAGTGTGTGTATGGGCTTATAATTGCTATTGGTAAATTTATCATTTTTCTCAGACAACAAAGTTAATCCAGTTATGTAGCTGGCTTTCCCCAGGCCTTATCTCGATTGGTTGAGGGAGGACGGGGCGGGACAAGCCATCTCTCAGTGAGGATCCCCAGACGCTCTCAGTTGCGCTGTGTCTATACAGACAGATCCACCTCCTTCACAGCCTGAGAGTTCTTCATGGACAGGAGGACTGGAACTGCAGCCGAGTACTTCTTTGCCCAGGATAACTTACCAAATGACATTTATCAAAAAGAGATTTTGACAAGTCAATGATCAGTTTATTAAAAGAACCATAAAGTAGCTTGGAATCTTGGAAAATACTTCAAGAAGATTTTGAGGAATTAAAGGAATTTTAGGGAAATTGTGGGACACAAACAACGGCAAGCATCACAAACTGGAGACGTTCTTGCAAATCATCCTCAAAATTTCTCCAACAAATTCTCAAGATCCCCAAGGTAAGGACAAGCTAAGAGGACTTAGCAGGATCAAATAAGGATTTAGAGGCCTTGCATACAGGGGTGAGGTATAAGGTGGGGAAACAGCTGAGAACCCAGAAACCTGCTGCTACTAATGTAAACAGACAGCACCATGCCAACCCTGCTGCCAACCTGTCACAAGAGGACCCAGACAACAGCAGGACAGACATTCCTGCTTTTGTTCTTCTTTGTTATCTTCAACCATCAGGTAAATGCTTAACGTACACATGCATGCACACACACACAAATTAGGCCTTTCAATTAAGTTACATTGAAGTCTTATTTAACGTTGGACTCTACAGTAAGTCAGATGTAATTTTAATTGAATATTTTTTCAACAGAAATTGGCTCCACAAAAGAAATATCCATCCAATTTAGCGAGGCAATTTAATACGTCATATTTCTCATGAAACACAGCAAAGACCCTGATGACAGATGAATGTCTAGGAATAGAAGAAAAAACAAACAGCATGTAGCAGATTATATTTAGGCTACACGAGGTACCATTGCTGAATTTTCTACAGTATCTATTTGAAGCAGGGATAGGCTCATGCGAGACAACAGAGAACATAGGAGACAGCAGCTCTTGTCTTCCCTTCATTGGTGGTACCGCTCTGTACAGAGTTGACAAGACAAACCCAAGCAAATTGAAGCCTTCTCTGTCAGGTGGTGGATGAGCCACCAGGCAGCTAAACGAACACAGGGTTTTACAGATATTAGCTTCTCACTCACTGGTTTGTGAAGGTTGGGAGTTTTCGACCAAGAAAGGAAAGCTGCAGGCCCTTGGTCCTGATAATTAATTATAAATGAAAGAGATTGCTGCTGTGGTCTGAAGTTTGCTTTTTAAATAAAGACAATTATAATGTATCTTACTAATGACAGCAAATTAAGGAATAATCATATTTCCAACATTAATTACCCTCCCCAAAGCACTGTGTTCAGCAGCCTGGTATTCAGTCAAAGTTTCACGGAATTTTTGTCACGTGACTTGGTCTCAGCCAAATCAATCATGGCTTCCCAGCTGTGCTGAGAAGCTCAATTTTAAGTTTAGGTTGTGTTTTCATATGTATTCATGGACCGTTGGAAAGATAAAAATCTGACAAATATTAAGTTTTTACAGCTTCTGGCTATGATAAATGGTGTAGTTTTTGTGATTGTTTAAAGAAAACATGCTTTTGATCCCGCTGGCGGGTTTTGGGGTTCAAAAGGTTAAATGCATCAAGACTACATGATTCCAAAATAGAATAAAATAAAACAACTCTTTGAAATACTGCTTCATAGGCTCTATGACTAAAGGTTACAAGTGCCAAGCTTCATCAAAGTCAGTCAAGCACTCAACCACAGAATGCTCTATGGATTCGCTTAAGGATCCAGCTTCCTGCTCCTGCTCTGGTGAAATTAGAGGCGTTAGACAGTATCAGATTTCACCTGCAGTATACCGCAGTACCACCGTTTCACAGTTTTGCACAATGTTCCTAGGTATTTGTTTTATCTTCAATTAGATAAGTCAATTAATGAATTAGTCAATTAATTATCTCAGTGAAAAAATAGAGATTAGGTTTTGGGTGAGTTATGTCTTATTATCATACAGCTCTGCTGAGCTTTTTTAGCTTATTTTGATTTGAAAAAATACACTCAATTGTATTTCCAGCTACAGCAGATAGCTGTTTTTTTAACTATACCTGCTCAGCACCAAACGGCAGATCAAGTTAGTGACTAGCTGGGGCAGTTGGTGCTAAAAGCTCTATAAGTTGATAATATATCGAATACATTTTTATAGTTTCTTCCAATGATACAAAAATACAGATTGTTTCTACCATGTGGAGAGATCTATTCCAAATTGGTATTCATCTTTCGAGGGGGAATGGAACATTTAATTAATATTAAAGTGAATTTAATGATAATATTATATGTACACTTTAATTCCAGCATTCTCTTAAATTTTACTGCTCGGATTAAAAAAGAAAGTTCGTCTCACTTTTTAAATCTTCCAGCAGGTAACAGGCTCAGTGCTTGAAAGTCTGATAGCTAAACGGACTGAATACTGGGAGGAATGCAACAGAACTCTGGCGACACGGGCACTCCCAGAAAGTGGTGAGCCTCCTGTCAAGTCTAAGGTTAATTATCTTGATCGTTATTACCTTTGTGAAAACTTGATTATTCTTGTTTTGCAGGAATCTACTGTAGAGGAACATTCGACACGTTTGTGTGTTGGCCCCATTCACCTCCTGGGAATGTGTCTGTCCCCTGTCCTTCTTACTTACCATGGATCAGTGAGGACAATGTTATGTTTTACCACTTCACTTAAAATACAACTCATGTATGAAGTCACTAATTAAAAATAAATGTAATTGAAGATTTGGTGTTTGATAATGCTTTGGTCCAGAATTTAACATCTCAGCAACAATTGGATGGATTTCCACAACATTTGAAAGAAAATTTGACATTTATGGATTCCCAGATAATGAATCCATTATCCTTGGCTACCCCTGACTTTTCACTGTACTACCATTAGGTAGTATTTTGCAGAAATTTGGGACAGGTATTCATGCTACTCTCAGGATGAATTAGAACCACTTTGGTGATCAATTGTTACATCTAGCGTCATCATCAGGTCAACATTTTAATTCGTCCACTACTTTGGTTTATGACCAGCAATTGACTGTAATTGGAAGAATGTTGGCATAATGACATTGGCATTTAGTTCAGTACAGCAGGCACCTTCAAATTAGCCTTAACCCTATCCCTACTTTCAAATTGCTTTCTCAATGATCAGTCCAGCCTTCCAAAATGATTTAACATCAGAATGAAGTTGTAATTAATCACATACGAGAAGTGCCAATACCCTTACAATTTAGGATTTAGCTGTATAATAATGTAAAAACAACAAGAACAAGAACAACAAATTCTCAGTCAGAAGCTACTATACATATCTATGTGTCCTTCAATTACCTACAGACGGCTCCAGGAGGGCACATCGTGAATGCTTAGTAAATGGGAGATGGCGACAGAGGGAGAATTCCTCCGAGACCTGGAGGGATGACTCAGAATGTAAGGACCACCATTATTTCAAAGATAAGGTGAGATAGTGGAAATACATGGTTTCTGCTACCTTTAAGTTTTGGAGCTGAAAATGTCTCTCTTTATTAGTAACATCACTTTCCTTTTGTGTGCATGTGTGTGTGTAAAGGAGGATGAAATGCTTCGCCAGACAGCCCTCAGGCTCATCTCTGTCATCGGCTATTCCCTGTCCTTGTCCTCTCTCTTTATTGCCACTCTCCTGATGGGCATATTGAGGTCAGTGGCAGAAGTAGAGGGGTTTCTGATGGTCAGGCAATCAAAATATTAAAATTGTATGAAGATGGGGCAGATTTGCCTTTCTCTCAGTTATGATAACGTTATACTCACCAAAGTAATTACTAAGATCTGAGAAAATGGTGGCGACAAGGCAACAAATATGACGGTTAACGGTAATGGTAAATGGACTTGCACTGGTGCAAGGTGCCACCTGCCCATCAAGATGTAAACTCAATCACATTCACACACCAATGTCACAGTCAGACACAGGAGCAAAAATGGGGTTCAGTATCTTGCCCAAGGACAGTTCGACATGCGGACCAGAGAAGCTGGGGATCAAAACGCTAATCTTCAAATTAGAAGATGACCTGCTCTACCTCTAAGCCACGACTACCTCTGATGGGGGTGACAGGGGGCTGGAAGCGCTGTGAATGTGAAGTTTTACATGCTGATCAAACAACCATCCAAACATACCAACCCAGTCCACGGAGGCATTATATTGCAATTGTGAGGGTCACTAGCATTTGCCCCCTACTAGCCTGGAGTGCTATTACTCAGATATTAATTAACAAAACATCCATATTGGGTCCCACATTATCCAAACCACCATACCACTATTTCGGTAAAACCAAAATTGAACGCAGGCAAAATGATCACGAGGATCCCTAACTACACAGAAAAACGGTGTGTGTGAACATCTTTGGCAAGTACATGGGTCAAACTTCAACCAGGAAGTTGGTCTGTAAACTATGGGAATAATCTTTGCTTTTGTTTCCTCCACTAAATAAGTTTTGCTATCATGGGGATTTGTTTGAATCCTGTCTTATTATCTAACTGCTTGTGTTCCTTGCCCCTACATCATTTTAGTATTCCCAGATTTTAGAAATGAACTTGGTGAGTACAATGTTATTATTAGAAATAGGACCCATGGCCAAAACTACTAAGGTAAAACCCATGTTTTATTAAGCTGGAATTAACCCTTATGCTTTGTATCTGTTTTCTAGATTGTACTTTAGATGTTTGGGAACCAACTCAAATTCTTATGATAGTTAGTTACTACTCTAGTGAATGAGAACAAAAATACTTTTTTCATATTGGCAATTTGAAGGTGCCTTATGAAGCTTTTTTGTAAACAAAGTTATATCCATTGCTTCTCACCAAAATGCATCGTTTTTTACTTCAAACCTAATAAACATGTTGAATGATTTACCTTCCTATAAATCATTTGCTTTTTGTAACATTTTATGGTGTTGTCGATGTCATTGTTGAAGATTAAACAGGCACCCACTTCTAAAAATATTGCTTCATACTGGTTAAAACAGGAAATGCTTCCTGGTCCATGTTGTTTAATGTTCCATCTTATGCTTCTCATGATTTTACAGTTGCACAGGATGTATAGATAATTGTCTTTCTCAAATTACATCTGTTTTTGCTTACAAGGAAGCTCCACTGTACCAGGAACTACATACACATCAATCTGTTTGTGTCATTCATCCTGAGAGCCATAGCTGTCATCTCTAAGGAAATTGTATTATACATCATGTATTCCAAGCTACCCAAGGACGATCCAGGATGGAACTCCTACTCAATCTCTACGGTATAAAATATACTGCCTTATTATTCACATATTAGCAGATACTTGCTTGTGCTGGGCCTTACAGCACTTGTGAATTAACCAAAGCAGTTTGAATCAGCCATACTATTTGCAACGCTAATTTTCTATATTTCTCAACAGACAGCATTGATATGTAAATTTTCCAAAGTGTGTATGGAATACTTTGTGGCCTGTAACTACTTCTGGCTCTTGGTGGAGGCCATTTTCCTCCACACGCTGCTCTTCACAGCTGTGCTGACTAAGAGACGTCTGCTGAAGAAATACATGCTCCTAGGATGGGGTAACGTAACTCAACACATTCTCACACATTCTAGGCTAAATACTAGCAGAGTTTTGGTGAGTGCGGCTGAACTTGAGTAGCCAAATATGGATACGATCTACCTGTCATCACCTGGCTTAAAAGCTAACGTATGGAAGCATTTTGCTTCTTCTTCCGTCCAACTCGGAAAGTGCGAAGCACGAAGTAGATTCACACTTTTTTTGCCAAGGATTTGCACCCCTACATAGTCATTAAGAATCAGAGCTTTCACGCTATGTTGCACACTTTGGAACCAAGATACAACATTCAATTGTGACATTTTTACGGACACTGCAATACTCTACCACCAAACCGAAGCTAAAGTTATGGAATCACCGAGGTAGGATGGTAGAAACATGTTATGCGAGACATCCGTTCCCACAGAATCTAGTGGCACCGTAACCACATGTTCCAGAAAGCGTTATTTTTGTATGAGAGCTGAATGCTCGTTGCCTATAAAAAGGGGAGAAGTCAATATTATTTATTTGTAAATAAAGACAGCTTCTTCTGTCACATGACTCAGAAAATGCTGAATTCTGTGTTTTTACTATGAGGATGCTGCTCCAGGCCCTATTTCATTTATTTTCCTGTTGGTTCTCTTTGCATTGTTTGGAAATGTAACCCTCCAGTTCACACATCTCTTCTATTTGTTACTAATATTGAATTAATAAAAGATAATGGAATAAATTCATCTGAATTATTACAAATTGGCTGTGTTTTTAAAATAGCAGATAGTCACAGTGAGAAAGAAAATCCTGTATCTAAAAAATGTTGATGCATTAAGAAGAATCTATAATGGTTTTATAATCACATCGTAGCCCTCTGAATCGTAATTGAATCGTGAGGTGCCTAGAGATACCCACCCCTTTTGAGAACGTTGTCATTTTCTGCTTGTTACATGCATGGTGTCTTTTCAAAATCACAGGAAACCTGTTGTTTCCATTTGTTACATGCACACAGTTTAAAATAAATTTCAAACGTAGGTTTACTTAAGCATAAATAATTTGGGTAGGTTTAGAGAACAGAAGTATTTTGTTAGGTGTAGAAGAAGATTGTGGTGTTGGTTAAAATAAGAACGTTTGTTGAATAAAATCATGACCTTTTACATAACTGGAGTCCGACGCCAAAGGGCACTGACCAAGTGACGTTATTTGATGAGTTGGAAGAGAGGAATTGTTTTGTGAGTAAGTGTGTGATTGTATTAAACATGTTGCATCTTATGCTTTTGTTACTTTTCAGGGACACCTATTTTGTTTGTAACACCATGGACAGTGCTCAAGATTTTATATGAAAACACAGAGTAAGTCTTTCATTACATACTTCACAATAAACAAATTAACTCAGTTAATTAAAATGTTTCTCATTGATTGACTTTTTTAAATCCTTTTATTCCTAAGATGCTGGTCAATTGTGAACAAATGGTTCTGGTGGATAATAAGAGGCCCAATTACTTTATCAGTGCTTGTAAGTGATTCCTGAACCAATCCTTGAAAGCCTTTCTGAGAATCACAGTACAGTTATTCAACCTGATGTTCACGTTAGTTACAGATTCATTATCTTGCTCCTGTAAGTCATGTTTCTTTGGTGCCAGCAATCAAGTAAATGTATTTCCTTTAAATCTAACCTAGATGTGTGTTGCAGGTCATTTTCTTCATATTCATCAAGATTCTGATGCTGCTGCTGTCCAAGCTGAAAGCAGATCAGGTGACGTTTACAGACTACAGATACAGGTATTTGTTCCTGCCTAGACTCACTAACTGTTTCCAAATCCAAATTTCAGGAAACATGTTTGAGCTTGAGTGCCAAGTAGTATATTTAAACATTAGGTTCCTGGTCAAATATTTAAATGTCAGTTCTTCCCATTTACAGTACAAACTCAAATGTCACACCTTTAAGGCTTTTCCTCTTAACCATGAATGTCACCATGGAAAGGAATCTTGTGAATACTATATAACTCACTTTGCCCTCTATTTTGTCCTTTGAATCATGTGCCACTATATATTTTGCGAACTTCCTACCTACTTAACAGTCTGTAAATATTCAGCGCTGTATTTTTTTGTCCTTCAGCTTGGCCAGAGCAACATTGGTACTGATTCCTCTGCTGGGAATCCATGAAGTGGTCTTCACGGTGCTGATAGATGAATGTGTGGAGGGCAGCAGTCGCTACGCCAGGAACTTTATCAACCTCACTCTCAGCTCGTTTCAGGTAACACCTGTAAAGTTGATTACATACATGGCAAGTTTTTTGTTTCTAAATCCACATTAACTATAATTCATGATGTGTATCCTTTTACAGGGATTTTTGGTTGCTGTGCTGTACTGTTTTGCTAATGGAGAGGTACATTTTATCTGTATGTATTGTGATTTTTCATAGATGTTGAATTCCATATGAATTGGAAGCTCAGTTAAGTCATTTGTTAGTTTAAGACTTTGAAGCTATATACAGTATATTATAGTGTCTATTAGGGTTGTCACGATACCAAAATTATGACTTCGATACGATACCTGCCATAAGTATCACGATACGATACCAGAATTCGATACAATACCACAAATACGATACGATACTGGTATATTTATCTATAATAGTAATAAATAAAACATCTGTACGGTTCCCTTTTTTACAGCTTGTTCCTGCCCAGCTTTTTGAACACTTAACAAATGGCATTAATATTAGTATTAGCCTACAGCAAGATATTAATGAAAACTACATGGTGCCATGATTGCTGCTGACTCTGCTGGCATCTGTCTGACTGTCTGTGGGAGTGGGTGGATAAACAATGCTTCATTTACTTGCATAGTGAGTTTGATATTTTCACTTCATATTTTATCTTAATTCATGGAATAATTATTTTTCCTTAACTAAAAATAAAAATAATTAGCTCAAGATCCACCCTCAGGCTCCATCAGCATGTTGCAATTTTGCATCAATTGTGTTTCATTGAGTACACTTCTGTGTGCATTGTGACCTCATGATCATATAGGCTTGTCGTCAAACTAGGCTACGGCTACTCGTGTTAGCTGTCTATGGGTGAGCTTGGGGGTGTTCATGTTTATAATCACATTTGCTTACCTGTCGTTCTTTGAACTCTTTGAATAGTTGGGGGTGTCTGTCTGAAAGGTGCTTTGCCATGTTAGACGTGTTGCCTCCCTTGGTCTGTGTGGCTTTGAAACACGTTTTGCAAACGGGTCTCTGTAGGTCAGTGGGCTTTCCTTCACTGTCTGCAATATAGCCAAAGTACTTCCAGATGATACTTCTGGCATCTTGTTTTTCAACAAGCCGAGGACGGTCGGCAAAAGCTCCTGCCATGTCTCCCCTGCTATCACTCGCTGTGAGTGCGCGCTGCCTGTTGCTGTGTGAGCGCTGGGCAGTCAATGCCTGCAGTCAGCATGACAGGGAGCGGAGCAGCGAGTGCGTTCTGATCGCGCACTATTTTAATAAAGTATCGATACTAAAAATATGCAAAATCATATCGTTTTTAACGTACAGGTACCGCGATACCTTTTTAGTATCGATACACCGTGCAACCCTAGTGTCTATATTAAAAGGGACAGTTCACCCAAAAATCTAAAACATATTAAATCCACAGACATTTTTATCATCTATCTATGCAGTTCTCCTCAGAGCTTTTAAGCCTCTTTTAGCTAACTGTCTTGGTTTTGGATCACACCTTTAGATCAAATAAACCTAATTTCCAGCAGCAGCAGGCAGTCGTTTTTGGCAGAATTTTTTACACAAACCAACTCTATGCGACCCGCTCAGCACCAGATGGCAAACAGACAGAGTTAGAAACTAGCTGGTGATATTAGAGTATTTAGCAGCTAAAGAGTAACACATTTTTCTCATGAGCAAAGCAGCCAGCAGCTGTTCTCAGCAAAAAACGTTCTTCCAAACCCAATGGATGCTACCTGCCAGGTACCAAACGACAGGCAAAAGAAGTGAGCATCTAGCAGATAGACATTTTAGTTTAGAGTTGGAGAGTGAAAATCAAACTACATTGATTCGGTGACCACGTTGTTCAGATGTATACCTACTATATACACTTAAAGAAACTGTGTAAGATTTAGTGACATCTAATGGTGAGTTGCATACTGCGATCAACTAAATACCCTTTTGCTCACCCCTCCATTTACAAGCATGTCTGAGAACTACAATGGCATTCAGGTAGGGATAGGTAAGGATTTCACTACAACAAGGAGCTATTCTTATCACTACTCGGTTCTTTTTCGTCACTAAATAATTGCTTTTAAAAACATATATGTATTTTTAAAAACAAATAAATTCAGAACAGGATTAGAATTTAATAATAATAATTTAAATATTACAAAATATTGTTTCTAGATCAACAGTAAGGTTTACAACAGAAAAGTCAATATACAAAGTCATTAGTAGCTCACTGTAAAAAGTCTAAAATGTCAATAGAATAAATAACATTCCTGAGTGAAGTTTATAAAGAAGAACCCAAATCATCAGTCAGTATCAAGTCCTTCCTCTTGTCCTCTGTTCTCCCTCTGATGTGCCTGTAAGTAGCGCTAGTAGAGGGAGGACGGCTGCTTTGTCTCAGCCAGCAGAGACGTTTACAAGAACAAACTGCTAAACAGTTAGACTACATACAGACAGCTTCTGTTTTAGCTTCTTTGTGAAAAATGTGCCTTTGGTCGCTCTAGGTGCTGACCTTGTGTGAATAAAGCAGTGGTTGATGAAAGACTGCGGAATTACATTATCCTTTTGTTAACATGTTAATGCTTGATGAACAAGTGTATTGATAACATATTGGCTTTTTACTCGTGAATCTTACATCTTACAACGCTCATCACTTCAAGTAATGAGCGTAGTTGTAGTTGTCATCTCTAGTAATCGTCACTTCAACTGGTTTACTTCAGTGTCTCTGCTGACTATATTAACCCTAAACATTAAAAAGTACCAATAAAATCACCAGTAACGTCAGAGCTTATCAACAATCCGGTCTTTAATAATTGAGCAGGTTTCGATACCCATCCCTACCTTTAGGCAACGTAAAAAACGGGAAAGGCTCTCGCTAGAGCCTGTGTTCGATTTGTCCGTTCTGGGATGCTGTAGAAACATGGTAGTGCAAGATGGCGGACTCTGTGGAAAAGGACCTGCTCCCTTTGTAGATACAAATGGCTCTTTCTAAGCAAACAAAAACACAAGTGATTATACACTAATGAAAACATAATTATGAATATTGCCATATCTGCCATAAACATGTAGTCGTCTAACTGGTGACAATTTTTTTTGTACTGAAATTCAGGTCCAAGCTGAACTAAAGAAGCGCTGGCAGCTTTTCCTGTTTACCAATCACTTCCAGGTGAGGAGCTGTTTTCGGTGCGTACCCCTCAAGTACCTCTGGAAGTGCACTCGATGGCGCCGCCCACAGTGCTCTCGGCAGAGTGACTTCTTTGACGAGGGCGGTACCTCCACAACACATCCACACCTGCTTCAGGTAGCTGAACATGAAGGAGGTGAAGGACTTAGACAAGGAGAGGTTAAAGGTCAGGGTTTGAAGGGCTGTGACACAACAGGGCTTGACTTTCTCAACAGGAAGAGCCTGTCCAGTAGTGATGGAGAGATGACTCTAGGGGAGACCATGGAGGAGATTCTGGAGGAAAGCCAATTCTGATCCCATTGAGGTTGTTGGTGCTTTTGTCATATTTTATGATATAAGTGCATATCATTATATTGAATGCTAAATCATGTGGGTCCTGATGCCTTGTCCTATAGATGGGCCCTGTGTTAAAATCTAGACCTTTCTTATTTACATTGTGTTCATAGTGTATGTATTCCCGACTAAAGCCACCACTTATAGTTGACACAGACAAACGTCCCTGTGAGTAGTCACCAAGTCTCTATAAGGGCCTATTGCCCAGGGAATAGGCAGTGATAAAGGCTTGGTGAATACTTACAGGGCTAGTTGGTGAGCTAAGGTCTAACACTAGCAAGCTGTTTCCTTCACTCATGATATGTTCTTGGGATCTGATATAATTTCAAGCTCATTACCAGTCATTGGTGGGATGTCACATTAGCAACATTGTGTTAATTTAAGACATGTATTTGTACCATCAACTCCTGTCTAAAAACTACGGAGGAGGGTTAGTGTAAATAAAAGTAGATAGAGCTATGCTAACATCCTCAATTTTGAACTCTTCAGGTCTAGGTGAATGTTTAGCACAAATTTACTTATCCCCTAAAAGTGAATTCACTGAATTTTTGTTTTTTTTACTGTGCCATTTAACTATTTTAATGGCTGGTGTCACCAGGCCTTAATTAAGGAGTAGTTGTTGGTCTCTGATTGGTCTGTGCAAATATTCAAGTTGCCATGAGTAGTCTACTGTGTGCACTATCATTTGAAGTGATATTACTTCTACTTCATGTGATGTATTTCTTTTTGGTTTGTTGCATTTTATGCGTTGTGCTTTGCTTTGTAGTTTGAATAGTTATTGTCATCAGCAACATTTGTAATGTGATTGTTTAAGCAAGAAAATCATCCCAAATAAATATTGTGAACCCCTTTAAAACATTTGAATTCATCAATGTATGGCTGAATATTGCTCAACAATGTAATCATTTAAACAAAACATGAATGTTTTATATCTTCATTGTAAAACATACAGCAGAGATTCAGGTGCAACCTACACAAGTAATGAAGGGTTAGGGTTGGGGTTGGGGTTGGGTTAGGGTTAGGTTTGGTAAGGAGCGTGGCCCTCCTAAGAGGGCCACGAGGGGCACTGGCACAAGGGGGCTGTCCTTTAAAAAGGCTTTAATAAAAACCCTGAAATAAAAAACAATTAAGACAATTTTATTAAAAACAGTCTAGGGAGCAGAGCGACTGCCAGCGGGAAAGGCAGAGAGGAAATGTTAAAGGGGGAAGGGAGGTTAAAAAGCGCAAACATGGGGAGAAAGGAAATAAAAAACACAATCACACACAGCACCTCCCCAATGAATATATAGATATATATAAAAAATGTATAAATAAATTTATATAAAAAAATTAATTAACATATAATAAATGTATATACACACAAACACCACCTCTAAAACTTTAAAAAGATAAATAAATAAGTGCTTAAAAGAAAGATAAGTTAACATATAATAAATGTATATACACCCACACACACCTCTAAAACTTTAAAAAGATAAATAAATAAATAGCATAAATAAAAACATGAGTGAGATATTGTGTAAAATTATGCCCAATAACCCTATCCCACGTCCGCCGCTTAATTGGGAGTTAAAAAAAAAAAAAAAA
>NW_022280291.1:1364-28816 GCF_004355925.1 Anarrhichthys ocellatus
AAAAAATACAAATATACACGTCATCCAGCTAGCCAAACCTGTCTGGTGCACAGCTAGTAGAGAAGCTTCGCATGTACTGCTTCCCTTTCCCGCTAGTCTGCTGTCTGATTGTGAGGTCAGGCTGATCTGATGTCAGCTCTTTCACTGCAGTTTATCCGCCAAAGTTCTCCTCTCAAACGGGTCTTCGAGGAGTAGTGCTCGCCTGTAGACATGCGCATCTATTTGAGGAAGCTGATTGGCTAAATTGTATGTCACTCATTTATATCTTTAATCAGCATTAAAGCAACATTGGCTAAACTGCTTCATAGACCCGACTCTTTGGGGGAGATTCTCCAGCGCCTCAGCCAGCTGAGACGTGCACACGCGGAGAGGACGTGCAGACAGGCGGGGTAAAAAAAGCATATATTTACCCCAGATATCATATTTTACACATATTACTGGGTGATTCCATCCCTCCACTCCATCACTGATGCTTGCCAACTCGTCCTTATCCTCACTAATGCTCCTGATGATAAGGAAGACTGCAGAAAATACTTATGAATTGAATTTCTGTTAATGGCTCATTTCTGACACCCAGGAACAAAAAAAACACAATCACCATCACCACGGCAACACACACCATCAGTTACAATGTTAACTATCAAGCAGACCCACTGCTGCTTCATTAATACGAAGGCAAACGGTAGAATCCAATCAAACAAAGAGAACATTTTAACAAGCAGACTGCAGCTTTTATGCATATTTACAAGCTCAGTTTGTGTCTACTGTGTCCTGTGTAAGCCATGGCTCTTATACTTTGTGTCATTCAGGTTCTGACCGTATCCAGCTCTGTGCCTCCTAAAGTTTCTGCAGCTCTGTCGGCTGCCGAGGAGGCCGCGTGTTCCCTGGAGGACCTGCTGCAGAGGGAGCGACTCATCTCCAACAAGCTGCACCAGGTAGAGCTACCACTGTGAGAGCAGAGGAAGAAGCTCTAGATATTGACTTGAATGACAGCAGCGTGTGTTTACTAGCTTCTACCAGTCTGTTACAAATCATTTCATCTGGTTATGTGTTGTAAATAAATTGCATTCAAGTCCCTAAGGTAGAGTATCATTGAAAATACTAAGGTTAATACAGTATTTTTAGTTGGCTGCTGATACCCAAATACAAATATCTGTAACTTTATTCAGTACTTTAAATGCTGGGTATTAATACGTTTTTCCATAAAATGCTTCCGCCCATTTGACAAAATCAAAACATTTCAAATGCTCAGTGAAGGTTCAATGGATGT
Organism: Anarrhichthys ocellatus; assembly: GCF_004355925.1. Classification (NCBI taxonomy): domain Eukaryota; kingdom Metazoa; phylum Chordata; class Actinopteri; order Perciformes; family Anarhichadidae; genus Anarrhichthys; species Anarrhichthys ocellatus. Next base: position 2,635 of record NW_022280291.1, read on the forward strand.
GCTAACAATTTGACATCGTGGTGCCAAACTCGTTTTTTCCATGAAAACATGAAGAAGAAAGAAAATCATTTTTTTAACATTTCCCTGCACAGCTCCAATCTGAATTGAATGCAATTCAGTATAGATGCAATTAAAATATTGTTCTGCCTTCTTAAGACAGCAATGTCATACATTCATCATTACCTTATTTACCACAAAAGCAAATTAAACTAAAACAATAAAATGCTAACATCATGTTGTCGTTTTTTAAGTAGCTAACTTTTCTTCTCCAATGCAGGTCAAAAAAGGAATAAATAAAAAGGGCTTTTGAGCTCCCCTTTCACACGCCGCATAGCAAATATCATGTTTATCATCTGGTAGACTTTAACAGAGAGATGAAGCAAGCACTGGTCCATTTCTGACAGAGAATATAAAGGTATGCCATTCTGGGAGGTTTAAGGACTTGTTTGTCTCATTCATTATTCCGTCTTCTAGCACCTACAGACGGCCCAGCCGTGGATGGACAACCTCGGCCAGACGCTCAACCAAGTGGACACTATAGAAAGACACGTGAAATACCTGCGATGCCTTCAACATATTGAGGAACTCAGGTACTGTTAATGAAGAGTGATGAAGACAAATATAGAGGGACATGACAGATGTGTGAACAGAGAAAGGAGAACGTAGATGAAGCATGAGCTGAAGTATTGTGGAGTAGAGGTCCAAGGCATTAAATATCAAATGCACAATGACTGTAAATGTTGACATCGTGCTGTGATATAAATGTGCTGACTGTGCCTGCAGTGCTGCAGTCCAGCAGTTTCTGATGACCAGCAGTGTTTGGGAGGCCATAAGGTCAGTGGACAACATGGCCGCGCTTGACGCCGGACTAAACCGGTCCGGATGTTGTCACCTCCAGGACTTCCTCCGAGAGACACTTCACTTCTGGCACAAGATCATCAAAGACCGACTGGCCAGGTAGGAAATGCAAAGATGTCGCTGTATCGTCATCCTGTGTTCAGTGTCTTCTTATGATATATTCTTCAATTATTTCCTAGCGATTTTGAGAAAGTGTTGACTCAACTTCACTGGCCGATCATCTCCCCTCCTACTCAGTCACTGACGCCCACGGCTAATGTTCAGGAGATCAACAGCCAGTTGGAGCTGCTCGTCACGCAGTTGCTCGCCCTGCAGACCTCGTATCCTTTAGTTTGGTCTTTGTGCTTTGGAAGAAGTTCCATCTGCTTTACGGTCTTCAAGCAGCACCAGTCTAGAAATGTCCGTGTCTGTTGATTGTTCCCCCTCTTTTGGGGGGACACTAAAGGGGAGTATTGGGTAAAAAAATAGAACTAATAGATCTCGCCATAAAACATCCCCAGTTGATTACTGACATTAAGACGTTTTCTGAAACTTTGAGGCATTATCTTATTAAATATGTGCTAATTTACATACATTTCCGGAACATAAATCAGAACATTAGATATAAAGCGAGGTTCAGCATTCTTGTTTGATGTTGTTGACATATCCGAGTCAAAGGTTTTTACAGAGTGAATTTTGGATATCTCTTTGTATCACTCAATAAATCAGAAAATACTGTCAACAGACATTTAAAAAAAAAAAAAAATCAATTTTCTACATGTATTTAGTGATATAATGTTGTATAAATCAGGCTATGAATACTTTTCAGCAAGGGCCACCAGCAGGGCAAAATGTTCAGGTATCAAAATAAATATCTTAACATCTACCAGATGGGTTGCCATGAAACTTGGCACAGACATTCATGGCGTACAAGACGGTGTATCCCAGTGACTTTGATGATCCCCTCGTCAAGTGCCACCTACAGGTTGACATTTTTGGTTCATAGTAAAATGGGACGGCAAGTTTCTGATGTGTGGGTGAGTGAGAGGCAAATATTCGGTTTAGTTTAGAGAACTTTATTGTCCTCAAAGATGCAATTTGTGGTGTAGAACAAATGGAAAATGGCTGGAACAACACACTGCAACTTGTAGCCATAAACATGCCAAACAATATAATAGAAATACAGTAAATGTGCAAATTGCAGCCTGCCCATATGCTGAAATCATGATACTTGCACCAATAAGGCAACAACATCACCAAATTGTAAAGTGCTTTGGACAAAAATGTGGATACCAACGTTGTCCATTGATTTGCAACTTGATGTCCAGTGTTTGTTTCCTTTAACTTTCCCTGGCAGTGATGACCTTTTATCCCAGAGGGCTCTGGCCTCTTGTCAAGTTGCCCCCCCTAACCAGCCTGCTTCTCCAGCCACACCCCCATCCCAAGCCACCCCCCTCTGTCTGCCCATCCAGATCATGCTGCTGCCGCTTAGCAGGAGGTTCAAATACCATTTCTACGGGAATCGACAGACCAACTCCCTCAGCAAGGTCTGTCACAAATGGAATGCACATCACACGAACACACACACACACACACACACACACACACACACACACACACACACAAGGGCAAACACTTAAATAAATGTCAGACTTGCACCCTCAAGTTGATACACACCAGTGAAACCAAATGGACTATCTTCACTTTGTGTATAATCCTAGCAAGGTTTGACACATAAATGTACTGTAGGTCATTCATACATGAATTGTAATTATAACCAGAATTATTATTGAATAAAAAAAAAAAAAATATATATATATATATATATATATATATATATATATATATATATTTCAATTCATACAAAGAATATTTAGCCTGGGACAACAACAGAAAACATATTCACCATGAAATGCTTTAAAGCAAGACACAGGAACTCTATGAATGTTGATTTCACACTTTTTATTATATAACTTGTATTTTTCCATAGATACTGACATGTCTGTCATTTTTACTTCTACAAAGAGAGGCAATTAGATCAGAGAGATACTAAAATAATAGTAGAAAATTGTCTGAAGTCTTTGGCAAAGCTCCTCATCTCGTCTGTGCATTTTTCAGCCAGAGTGGTACCTCACACAAGTTCTCATGTGGATGGGGAACAGCTCCACCTTCATGGAGGAAAAGATCCAACCTATCCTAGACCGAGCTGGGGCCCCCATCAGTGCCATGGTATGCTGTGCTGTAACAGGCTCAAACTGACTGCTTTATCTCCTTTCTACAGAAGCCCTGAGAGGCCAGTGAGATTTGTAAAACAGGTGGAGAAAAATAAGTTTTGCCAGGATAGTTTTTCTAAGTTACTTTAAAAGTTTTGGCAGCTGAATTTGTTTTTTCGTCAAGACAAGTCATTCTTGTTGCATTTCAACTGTGCACCACTACCTCATGTTCCAAATGGTTCTCAAAGTGAGTTTTTTGTGTTAAGTTATGTAAATTGAAACAAACCTGGAAAAAAAGTGATTTCTTTACCTGACAAAACTTTTTTTCCCACCTGTTTCACATAACTTTGTTTTTAAGGAACTTAGAAAAATGATCCTGGCAAAACCTTTTTTAACCTGTTTTTAGCTCTTAAACAGTTAAAACAAGTAAGATCAGAAAATGGATCATTACATTATTTTTTCTCACTGCCCTCTCAGGGCTTTCATACAGGTATACTTTTCCCTCTAGCACAGTAAGTGTTGCATGCGTTTGTGCGTGCAGGTGGAGCTGTGTCGAGGCCTGCTGTCTCTGGTTCAGGAGAAGGTGGCCAGTGACGCCTCCAGGCTGCTGTACGATGATGTGCTCTTTTGTCACTTGGTGGAGGAGGTGCTGCAGTTTGAGAAGGAGCTGCGGGGCAACCAGTCGTATCATGCGGCGCTGCCCGGTCTGCTCCACCTCCTGCTCGAAGACGCGATCCTTCAGAAGTGGCTAACTGTGGAAAAGAAGAGTAAGTGTGAGGGTCCGGAACAGTGTTATGTCACTCATTAGTGTGATTATTAGTCAAAAGCATATTTTAGTTACTTCATTATTATTAAGTCGGTTTATTATTAGTTGAAGTGCAATTTATGTTTGTATTAAATTGAGACCGTGGCAATTTTACTACAGCGTCTGCATCACTCCAAACCTGGTGGCAATGGAGGAGTGCTTGTACCAATGACAATGTAATTATGATAGTCTGTTTGTTTTTTTTTAAATTAGTTTTGCTTCTGGAAAGCAACATTTGGAAATGCGTATTGCATTGGTTTTTATAGTTCTCTATCTACATTTTATGTCACATTCCCTATTCTGGGTATAGGCTCATTTAGATGTGTTTCTTTCATGCATTCTTTTATTACACATTACAAACTACTCAACACTCACCCATGTGGACAAAAGGGTGGCTGTAAAAACAGATTCAGCTTGGATTAATTGAGTGGGTTCTAACAGTGAAAAGAAGGTGCTGAGGAGCAGGTTGAGATGTTTCGATTCTTGTTTTTACTGTTGAATTGCTCACCATTGGAATCTGCAATAGAAATGTGGCATTATTGATGAAAAGAAAAGTAAATTTGTTCATCGACAAGATTGCAGGTTCTGCAGACTTGACTTGGACTGACGGTGCTGTTACATGCTGATCAGGCCTTCATTTCAGGAATTGAGCCGAAGATTTCATGAGCTAATTGTGACCGATATGGAGCTCTACCTCACCATGCATCTGCTTCAATCTTCCGAACTTCCCTTATTTATTTATTTTTTACTCCCTGCAGCTCAATTATTTAGGTGTCTTGATCAAGTTTTGTTGGCCCCGATTCCGACCTGAGTCCTCTAATATTCATGGTTCTGTCCAATCAAAATACTGAAGGTCTGAAGGTCCAAAATACTGAAGGGCCTGTTCCTATTCAGCTTAATTTATTGGTTTGATATGAATAAAGGTCAAACTCTGAGAATGTGACTGAATGTGAATCCACCAGAGAGAAGATGCATCACTATGTTGGATTTGTCGGAACTGCAAAAACACGTGTACAGTGTTATTACAGAGTGGAGGTTCTTCCCTTACAAAAGATCTTTGGAGTACAGAAACTAAAGCCTTCAGTCTGCTGTGCTTCTGTTGACCTGTACTTTAAAATTCAAAATAGAATTGCTATATCTAATAATTAATAAAAAAAAAGACTTAATACAACAACATTTAAAAATCTTTCTACAGCTTAGTAAATTACAAGCTAAAATAAATAAAGATCAGCATGTCAACAGAGGCACAGACATGTGTTTTATTGACATCACACTATAGAAACATACTACTAGTCACATGATTAGAAATGCGGTGTCTAAACACGTCCTCTGCAGTAAACCAACCCTGTACCCCTGTGTGTATACAGTGGCAGTGGAGAAAATGGACGCCATGCTGTCGGCCGAGGGAGCGTGGAGCTCTCAGTACAAAGATATCAGCGATATGGACGAGATGAAGGCTCCAGATTGTGCTGAGACTTTCATGACTCTTTTACAGGTCATCACCGGTAAGACCGCTCAACTCAGCTTATTTACATCTCACCGTCAGAACGCTCTTATTTTGTAATAGCATTCAACATATACATGTAATACAGCAGGTGCTTGTTTTTCTGTTCTTCTGTAGTAGCTAGAGCGCTTACAGTGGCAGGGGGGGGGAGAATCTGTAAGTCTACCACTTAAACAGTAGTGATGGCAAGATGAAGCTTCATGAAGCATTGAAGCTTTCCATCCAATTGGTTTACTCATGGGCTTCATTTGCTCTACTGTGTCATCAAGTGGACAATACATGTAAAACAGGCAGAGTGATTATAATGACACCATGGCTTTGGTGTGTGAAGCTTGGAATTGTATAAATGAATGAATGATATTGGTGATGCTCGAATAGATTGCAAACAAACACGCAATAAAGTCCCAAGTCCACAAAATGTGAGGGGGGGATCCATTGCGTTTCGCTGCACCCTTATATTTCGAATCGCACGCCAAACCCGCGAACCATTTCCTGAAGTCCAAGGACACATCACTATTAAATAGTAGCCACAATATTTCTGGCTGAGGAGTCAGTAAACCGGTGTATACTGTCTCTTCAGTTGGAAATATTGATAATATCTGCGTCTTACATCCAGTAACGTTCTGTCTCTGTATGTAATGTTATCTAACGTTCTTGTAAAAAACACATTGAAAGCCCACTGAGAATTGGACAAGAAGCAGAACAAAACAATTGAGACAAACTACAAAAACATGCATGTATAAGGTTTGCTGACGTAACATTATTAATAGCTGTGGATGTAACATTAACGTTCCGTTCAGTCGGCTGTTTTCTGTGGTGCTATCAGGAGGAATGAATAAACTCCAGGATCAATGCTGACTGACAGCCATCTCAATCTTTCTCTAACACTACGATATCCAACGCTGTATCTTCTACATTAGTCATTTCATCAAAAGATTAAATCAAAATCGGGTATCTCTCTGATAATTAAAAACTGCACAGTAATATTGGATTGCATTAGGTGATACAGGCCACTAATATATTAATATTATTACAGTACTATTATGATGTCCTCTCAGCGAGGTTAACGGCGTTACCACAGTTTTGAACTTTATAGCCAAATAAAGGCTATTAAAAGCCCTCATAAATAACAATAAATAAATAAATATCATTTTGTAAAGAATTGGTGTACCTTGGTTATATGTTGTACCTGTATTTTTTCTGTGTAGGTGTCCTGTTGTTTTCTGTGTATATCTGTCTATGTAAATTCTGTACTGTTTTTGTAATATTTCTATATTTGTTTGCTGTGTTTACTGTTAGTTTGTTAACTGAATTACCATAAACAAATGAAAAAAGGCAACTAAGGTCTGACAAATTTCCAAAATAAAACATTTACAGAGAATGTTTTGGCACATTTTGAAACCTACATTGTTTATGTTGCCAGCTAGCACTCCTCTTCTTCCCTTCCTTTTACAGGCACATTGATGCGTTTCTTACTTTTATCACCAACAAATGATGACTTGTGCAAAACACGCTCATAACAGCATTACTCTGTAGCTTTACAAGTGGTGAACAACGTCACAGTGCGCCTTTTAAAGCATACAGGATAGTATTGTTTGCTGTTAGAGCTTCTAAAACATTTTAAGTAAAAGTCTTTCTTTTTTTGTCATCCTGCTGTATTCTGTAGAGCGGTACCGGGCCTTGCCCTGTCCTTCTGCACAACTCAAGTTTCTGGGGCTACAGAGAGAACTGGTGGATGACTTCCGCATACGACTCACCCAGGTAACAATGACAGAGAGACTCTGGTATTACTGAAAGAAAAACACTCAAGTAATGAAGGAAAGATGGTCAAGAAGAGGGACAGAGGCACTCAACTCATGATTAAAGAAATGATGGTGAGTTAGACAACAGAACTGGGCATTTCATCTGAAATTCACATCACAATGAATTGTCCTCACAGTGGACCTCTCGTTAATGCTTTAACTGAGCAATAATGTCAGAACAATGAGATACATTTCCTTTAAATCAGCACCAGGATGGAAATCAGTTACCGTCCTCTCTAGTTAAAAAGTTTCCATCCTGTTCCTGGCATGAATGTGATGGGGATATTCTAGATTTTTGTCTGCTGGTAATTTTAAATTTGATGGATAGTTTGGATATTTTGAAGTGGGCTGTTTAAGGCTGTCAGTCAGCCCTTTTAAATCAATTAGAATTCTTAAAGAGATAAGGGCAAGAGAGAAATGACAGACAGAGGTGGTTGATAGTTATTTTATTTTTTGTCCAGGTGATGAAGGAGGAGTCTCGCTGCCCGCTGGGTGCCCGTTATTGTGCCATCCTCAATGCTGTTAACTACATTTCCACCATTCTGGGAGACTGGGGAGACAATGTGGTGAGTGTCACAAAACAAACAAAATGGGGCTTGAAAAATGAGCATGCAGAAAAGTTGTTTCAACAAAAAATGTTCTGTTCCCCTATAATTGTGCTCAAAACCTTGAATGCAAAAGGAAAATCTTAACCAAGTTAGATTAAGTGCAGTAGATTATCAGAGCATCACAACATTGTGATGCTCATCACGAATTCGAATCATCTTAAAATAAAATAGTCACTGTCAAAAGATGCTGTCAAACAATAACAGCCTAGTCAAATTCCCTCACTATTATACAAATGATACGGTAATGTAATTTAGAAAGAAATCTCACACATATTTCGTTGCAACAGTCTGGTCACCATAAATACAAACTAACCCTGGCGAGGTGTGAACATCAAGCTGCTTCAAGAAAATGCTGTTTCCTTAGCAGGATGGGAAATGTTTCTTGTATTGGTGCCCAAATACCGAAATGCAACTTTTGTGAATGCCTACTTTGAAAAAGGAAAAACATGTTTTTGTTTATATTACAAACTATTTTGTCACACTTGTTAAATGTTTTCTAAACACAAGCAGCAGCACAGAAACTGTAGCTTAAAATACTTCACCCACAAAATGACCATTTGTATATCATCTTCTCAGCCCGTGTTCTTGAATTCTTGAAAATAATGTTTTTCTCACATTCCTCCACGGCAAACACAGAATCAAAAGTTGGAGTCAATTAAATTGAAGTAAATGGTTTTTGGCTCACTGGGTTAGGAGGGTTGTCTGGGAGCCGGAAGGTCAACGGTGCGATCCTTGACTGGGACGTGTCACGTGTCACGTGTCGAAGTGTATCTGAGCAATACACTGAACCCCAGGCTCCCCGGGCGAACTGTCATTGGCAGCCCACTGCTCCCTATATACAGGGATGGGTCAAATGCAGAGACAAATTTCCCCCTTAAAGGGATCAATATAGTATAATAAATTTAAAAAATCAAAAAATTTAATTAAATTTTGTTACCAGCAAAAAATGTGTTCACAGACTCACTTTTTTTAAACTTTTTTTTTAGCATTTATCCAGTCTTAAACTCACTACTTCCCAAACACATGCTTTTTTAGCTAAAGTCTTAAAATTTGAAATACTTCTGTAAACAGTCTCATTGTTGCGGAGAGTCCAAAGTATTTTAAATAGTAAGACTTTAGTGGGGATGCATGTGTTTGGAAAGTAGAGCATATGACTGGATAAAACACACTTGGAATATACAGCACGAGAGTTTTTAAACTCAAGTTTTGATATAGTTTTGCTGTTACACGTGGCTCCCATATACTTCAATTGATCAAGGGTTCAATGCCAGCCTTCAGTACTTGACAGTTTGAAAACTAGGACACATGTCAGGATGAGCGCTATGCTTTGTCCTTGTTCTGCCACAAAAACATAGCCTTTCATGTGAGAAACGAGCTGCACAGTGCTGCCAGAGACCGGCCAGAAGAGGGTTGTGTGTTCACCAGTTCCTTTGTTTCATTTTCAGTTCTTCCTGCAGCTGCAGCAGGCAGCGGTTTCACTTGGCGAGGAAGTGGTGCTGGGAGGCCTGGGGGTGATGGAAGTGGGTCGCCTGGCCTCTCTGGAGGGCTCGCTGTTTGAAGGCCTGTTGGCTTTGCTGGATCGACTGAAAGGAGACATGATGGGAAGGCTTCTTGAATGGACCATGAGAGAAATCACGGAAAAAGCCAAGCCATACGGACAAGACAGGTAAGACATCGGTCTGTTGATGAGTACCATTTACATTATGTTTTAATAGGTTAGTGTAGGAGCGCCGGGATTAACGAAGTCAGCACACGTGTCTTTTTTGGCTGCACACCAAAGTTGCCGTTAAATCCACACTCCCAAAAACATAACCCACAAGCACTGACATCATATCACCTTTAACCCCAAAATGGCACTGCATTATCATGGTTACACTATGTTTCGTTGAAAACATGTCACACTTACCATGAGTAATATCAGAGTTATATCCCTGTGAGTCTGACTTCACACTACACCACCAGTCCTGTTTAATTATGTCCTTAAATCCATGAAGAGTCCACTATATTAGGACAGATATGAACTCTATGCTAGTGATTTTAATAAAGAGAGCCGGCTATATACTTCCAGGAGATCAACTTTTTAATAAATTGGCACATTTTTTATACTCTTTTACAACCTGGTCTCAGACAAATAGTTCATTAATACAACCACTTCAGAGTCTGTATAAGCAAATCGATGTCAAATTGTTGTCACACAGTGGAATAATTTAGCCTCTGCATTTAACCTATCCTAGTGTTAGGTTAATTATTAACACCCCTAGTTGTAATGCTACATTCTACAGAGGGCAGCATCAGTCCATGAGATTCCTCTAAAACACCAGACATGTAGCCTTTTGTAGAGGAATCATCTGTCTTTGGAAAGTTAGTATTTTGTCAATGGCTGTTGACATCTCTCATGTTCCTCACCTGATTTCCTTCTTTGCTCCGGTCACATTTACCACTGCTGCTAGAAGGCCTTGTCAATTGAATGTAAACAGATGTTTGGGAGAGCTGTGGTAATTCCGTGCCAATGATTTCAGTGGCCATCTTTATAGTCCTTAGTTTTTTTCTGTTCTGTTCCAAACCCAGGAATTTAAAACTGTCAACAATCTCAATAGATGACCCGTATATGGAAATAGGAATATAATCCCCTCTGGGTTTTCTAAAGTCGACAATGAGTCATTTTGTCCTATTGAAATTAAGTTGTTGTCATGACACCATCGGGCTCGGTCTTCCACTATGGTTCTATAGGCATCACTGTCACTCAATACTGTCTCTGTTCAGTCCAATCAATCTGGTGGCATCAGAAAATTGTATGACATTATTGTTGTCATATTTAGCAGCACAGTCGTGTGCCTTCATCATTTCAAGTGTTGATTGTAAAAAGAAATGTTATTTTTACAGTAGTGGACCCAGACAGCATCCTTGCTGTGGGCCTGTCCTGAGAGTTATTGTAGATGCGTGTGGATTACCTATTCTCATAATCCGGCAGCTGCCTGTCAAAAATAAAATAGCCAGTTGTAGATGGAGTTACCAAGACCTCTGACTTTTAACACCAGTGCAATTGTATCACGTTATTTTCAGTTGCCTTGGCTCATCTTTTGAAACAGTCTCTAAACCTAAATTAGGAGTAGGCACTAAGGTTGGCTTAACCAATGGCACACTAGCAACAAAAGTGCCCTCTCATCTGCATGCCAAATGACCTCAGCCATTGGCAGTGGCAGTCTTCTTGTATAGTGCTCTCATATGAACTTACAATGTATTGATTTGGGGGGAAACAACTGGAAAAAAAACTGTGGTAGTTGAGTGAAAAATCAACAAATTGGTTTTCCTCAAAGCGTGTAGGCTCTATTATAGGTCCACTTCTTTTTAATCTATATGTTACCTTTTTACTCTGAGATGCCATGTCATCAATAGACATGGAATCTCTTTCCGTAGTTTACAACTTTACGTGGCCGTGTCCCTACATTTTACACAGGACCAATTGATTCCCTTTTAAATGTATTTTAGACATTAATGTCTGGATGTCAAACCACATTTTTCAGCTCAACCAGGATAAAACTGAAATTTTAGTTATATATTTTAAAGCATGGAGAGAAAAACTAGTCGCAAAATTAAATTCTCTTGAACATACCCTCAGCCAACAAGCAAGAAATCTTGGTGTGGTCTTTGACTCAGATCTGAGCTGAACGTTTGACAGTAAGGGTTGCAAGGTTGACAAGTTGCCATTGGCAACCATTTTGAGAAATTGGCAACCAACTCTTGGAGCAATGACATTCTGAACCTAATTATTGCTCAGCTTTTGCCTGCATTGTTTTAAAGAGAGATTATTTTACTCTTCTATAGCTCTTGTTCTGCTAATGTTACTAAACACGGAGGCCAAAGAATAATGGTTTGCACTGATTTATTCTCCTTCTTGCCTTTACTTTGTCTTTTCTTTAGGTGGTTGTCCCTACCACCCCAACAGGACCAGTCCACCATGACCCTGTCCAGTTCAGCATGTCCCATGATGCTGTGTGTGAGGGACAGGTTGTTAAACCTTCATCAGGTCCTGAGTCTTTCTCTGTTCCAACTGGCCTGGCAGGGTCTGGCGGAGAGACTCGACACCATCCTCTACCAGGATGTAAGAGATGAATACGCATTACAACCTCGTCGGACTGTTTGTGCTTTGTGAAAGCATATAAAAACACACCACAAAGTAGATATCACACAGTCCGGCTTTTTGAGGGCAGTTTAGATACCGCAACATTTTACACTGACACATAATATAAAAGCGAATATAAGGTGTCGAAGGGATTTTGGGGGTGAATTAACCCCCCAAAAAGGACCTTTTTGGGGGGTAGTACTTTCTGAATGTACAGTATCTTTCGGGGTGGGGTTTGCAGGGATGACCGTCGCTGATTGGTCCAACACACTCACTGCCATTTCTTCAACTGGTGCACTGCTTCATTTATAAAACAAGGAACTATTCTAGTATTGATTTAGGACGAGGGGACAGCATTTCTCTTTAATCTAACATATAAAGTAAAGTCAAACTTTGTTCTCTGCTTCCCGACTCATAAAAAAATAATAATAATAAATAAAAAAGACAGTGGTTTGTCTTGCCATGTAGTTACAATGAAACTGTCTAAACATGTCATTATGTCTCTCCATCAGGTGATCCTGTCTAATCATTTCAGTGAAGGTGGGGCAGCCCAGCTTCAGTTCGACATGACCAGAAATCTATTTCCTCTGTTTGGTCACTACTGCAAAAGACCTGAGAACTTCTTTAAGCAGTAAGTGTGTGTGTGTGTGTGTGTGTGTGTGTGTGTGTGTGTGTGTGTGCGTGCGCGTGCGCGTGCGCGCGCGCGCGCGCACCTCTTTTCTTCGTTGAGAAATCTGCACTGTGCTTCCTGAACCCTTGTGCCTCACTTTTAAAAAAAACTTGCTCTGATGTCTGTAGAGGACAAAAATATCTGCATAAAAAAATTGTCATAGACATTATATGTTCATATTATTGTCCTGTCATCACTTCTAAATATTCATTTATTTTTTAGAATTTGAACCCATTAAATGCCAATACATAATGCCATTGTCAAAGGGAATATATAAACAAACTAGCATTTAAAGGGTTCCAATTCAGGAAATGAATGAATATTTGGCAGAAGTTGGTTAAAAGATTTAAAGTGGAAAGTGAAAAATTATATTAATATTAGTACTGGGCAAGTTAACGTGTTATTATCACGTTAACGCATTCATTAATTAACGGCGACAATTATTTTATCGCGCGTTAACGCAGTTTTTAAAAAAATTATTAAGCGGAAATTTTTAACACAACCGGGCAGCAAGCAGTGAACAGCTGTGTTTGTGTGGCATCACTTCCTGCTGCTGCTGCCGCCGGAACCCCCCTTTACTCCATCACCGTCGGTCCCTCCTGTATCACACACACGCGCGATCGTCTCGTTATAGGATGAAACGTGACAATATCAAAATACATATTGCCGTGTTTTTAAATGAAAATATAAGCACGTGGAACAAACTGCTCTTAACTGCAACTCTTTATTAGCATAACTTCCTCATGCAGGTTACTGCCAGGGTACAGACTACAGGTTCCATGCTTCACCTACATTCCCCTGGGTCCTAAGCCCCTCCAGGTACAGCTTCTTATCACCCTCTATGTACCAACGTACATTTATAACAAATACCACACATATTACGGTAATCAGCGTTGCATGTGTCTGACCAAAATACCAAAAAATAAATGATTAATTTAAATTATTTTTTTAAAGTTTTTATGTTTGTAATATGTATAATAAGCATATCATTTAGTTATCGCTACTGAGAATTTATCAAACATAAAAAAAGGAAAAAAACATGACACAGATAGGTTTGCAGTTTTCAAGGTGTATATTTAAAATTGCATCTATTACACACATGAAAATAAAGTTGTGAACACCGGCTGAATATATATTATCAGAATCATAACTGTATTTTAACTGCTACTGTGTAAAGGGAATGCTGCTGTTAAAAAGCACGTTATTTGTTTAAAGTGTTTGCAAAACAAATGTTATTGCACTTTGGTTCATATAGCAGTACTTTTAAAATAAAAGTGTGCAATACACTGCTTTTGAATTCATTATTGAACTTTGCCATAACAATGCGATTAATCGTAAAGAAATCTTGCGATTAAATTTTAAAAAATTGTAATCGTTGCCCAGCACTAGTAAATGTATAATTTTATGCCAGTATTTTGATCCTCCAAGGATATCAGAGCTCAGAGGGATACACAAGAATTAAACATGTGAAATGTGACTGTAAATGAATAGTGTTGTGTAGCAGTTACAGCTTAAAAAAACAAAACATTAATCATATTTAAATTTGTTTGTTGCACTGAAATGCCACTCATCAAAAACCTTTCATGAAATACAAAACAAGCATCAACACATGGCCTCAATTTTCATGTTCAAGATCCATAAAAAAAATATTGAAAAGCCAATCTATTCCACTAATTAGCGGTATCAGTCCAGTATTGGAGGTATTTAAAAAGACGTGCGTCTCCTGTCGCCATGACGACAGTAACAAGTAATAAGAAAACGAAAGAGAAGATGAGAACCAGACCTTAAGAACCACACCACAGATAGATGTGTCAGTTCAGTGAGATCGCGCTCTGAGAACATGAGGATTATTCTCCTAACCTGCTTTATATGTAATGTCTGTAGATGAATGATTAGCTCTGTATGTGCAGGGACGACTCCACCAATTAACAGCGTAATAATCCAAAGTGTTTGAATAGCCATCATACAATTATACTATAATTTAGTCTCAATATTGATAACACCTGGTCTTCATGAAATGTTATATCTGCTGTTGTGAACACCTGGGACCAAGGAGCTCTTTCTTGGAGGTGATGGGGTTCTTTTCCATTTATAAAAAAAACATGTTATCTGTTAAGGGGGGACACCCCAGTTGAATAGGGTAAAAATAACTAATTGAAACTTCCCCATATGATTGCTAACATTAAGACAAATAATTTTTTGTCTTACAAGTTCTCTGAAAAAGTATGTTTATATATGCAAATGAGGCATTATCTTAATAAATATGTGCAGATTTGCATACGTTTCCAGAACAGAAATCTCTGAACATTGGATAAAGCCAGGTAAAAGCCTTGACATACTGTCACCTTTGACTCTGAGTCAAAGGTTTTTACAGAGGGAATTTACGATCTCTTTTTATCACTCCATAAATGAAAAAATACTGTCAACAGACATAAAAAAATACATATTCTCCATGTTTTTAGTAATAAAATGTAGTATAAATGAGGCTATGAATGATATGTGAACAAGCCCCTCTGTAAAAACCTTCAGAATATAGAAAGGATGAAATTGTAAAGTTTGGTGTATATAAGAGCTACTGAAGTGGAGTTTTCTGGATCAGAGTCTGAGAAAATCTCCTTTAGGCCTTTAAAGATATGTTTTGTAAAATTACAGACATTTTGAAGACACTACAGGTGAATAGGGTAAAAAAATGAACTGATATCACCAGTAGATTACTGACATTAAGAAAAATATTTTTTGTATTACAAGTTTTCTGAAATGTTATGTTTAAATTATCTAATGGTAACTTTTGGTGGATTTAGGAGAAATCTACAGACACTAATACAAAGTAGTAAAACAAAGCCCTTAATGTGTATTTAAGATATTTTCTCCCCTCACCCCCCACAGTGTTAAGGAGGCGTGCATCATCTTGTGTCTTAACGTGGGCTCTGCTATTCTGCTGAGGAATCTCCTCAAGGAGTCAGAGGAGGAAGGGACAGATTGGGCCAGTGCAGGGGATCCTCAACCAGAGTCTGCGCTGAACGAGTTGGGAGTTTACTGCTTGGCTGCCTGTGACGTGTTGATTCTCCTCAACCTCAGAGCCTCCTGGCCCGGACTGTAACGACCCTCCCTAATGTGGACTTTGTCAAATGTTTGTCATTTGCTTTAATCTTCTTTTGTAACTACAATAAGTTTGGACGGATCACCTAGTGTTCAGTAAGTAAGTCGTTGTATGAAGTTATTATTGTGTTGCACTATATTTCAGGGACTCAGTAACCTGTCACCTCAGTTGACTGAAGTATACCACAACAAATTAGTAATGACAATTGTTATGTCAAAATGGATTATGTAATAAAACGCTGATGGTTTCATCACGTCTGACTTGGACGGCAGACAGCAAACAAAAGCCGAGGGGTTATCACTTACACTCTGACACAATAAACAAGCTCAACACTCACAAATTGTACCCTGAGCCCAGTGATCCATCTGTCCCAAAGTTTCTTTATTCAACTTAAATAGTCCGATGGTGAATAAGACCCCAGTTAAGGACAAAAATAATATTAAACTGTAGTATCTGCTGTTCTGATGTACTTTTTTTGAAGACAATCAAGTAAACTATGTATTCTTTCACAAAATCCACTTTTGGCCTCCGCCTGAAATGTCTTTTAAGAGCATAAAAGGTCAAAATGCACCTTTGGCTTTAAAGTGGTGAAAGCATCAGGTTCTCATGAAAACATCATTAAACTGATAAATATGAAGTTCCAAGTCCCTTTATTGAAGAAAATCATCTAAACTATGCTTTCTTTAATTAAAAAAAAAATACCCTTTTGGCCTCTGTCCAGCCTGAAACGTCTTTTAAGAGCATAAAATGTGAAAATGCACCTTCGTCATTAAAGTGGTATTCATGAAAATGTGAAAATGCACCTTTAGGCAGTAAAGTGGTGAAAGCATCAGGTATTCATGAAAAAAAATCATGAAACTGATAAATATGCTGTTCTGAGGCACTTTATTGAAGAAAGTCATCTAAACTGCAGAGTTAAGTCACAGAGCGAGTCTTAATTAAAACGGAACTGTGAGGCGTTTCCATCATCCCTCAACAGCTACAGGATGTGGTTCAGGAGAACCCGTGTGCAGTCCAAAGGGGTCGAGCATGGACCACCTGAAGAGGTACATGACCAGAAGAAGAAAGCGGCCATCACAGCCACCTCCTTATCTTCCTCATGGCCGTCACCGAGGAAAACAAAGCGGTGGTGCACAGACGGGGCAGTGCACCATCAGCTGCCCCGTCTGTGCCCACAGGATGACTGGATGTGGCCTGTACAAGACTGTTCGCAAGGTCTTGGACAGCGACGGATGGTATTTTATGGGCACAGTACCTCGAGTACGTTGCCGTTTTAATCCGTTTTAATTAAGTGGGATGTTAAAGTGTGTGAGATCTTTTCTTGATCGTGCTCAGAACATCTGTTTGACTTTTGGATAAATGACGCCGCTTCAGCGACACACTGTTAAAATAAATTTAAAAATATATAAGTAAACATAAGCACCACTGGTAAAATATAAATATAATAAAGTTCTGGTAAATTACAGCTGTGAGGTTTAATGTGACTGTTAATCTGAAATTAAATTAAAGAGTGTTGATTGGATCAATATTTTTTTAAATCAGAATGATCTTCATCAGCTTGTAACTGCTTCATAATACTGTAACTTACATTTAAATCCATGGATCATGGTTATACCTTTGCCATGATCCTGTCTATTACTATTACTGCTACTATTAATACTTTTACTGTCATTCCATTATATCCACTGCTGTTATTATTAAAATGGTTTTTAGGGAGTTTTTCCTGTGCCGATGCGAGGGTCCAAGGGCAGAGGATGTCACGTGTACAGATTGGAAATCCCTCTGAGGCAAATTTGTGATTTTGGGCTAGAGAAATAAACTTAAATTAAATGTTTGTTTTCTTCTCTGACAGCTTACAGTCATGACAACAACTTACATCTTCCATGTTCTTGTCTGGTTTCAGAAATGGATTACAAACCTAAGTTTGTGTATATGCTCGGGTCCACTGAACTGCAGCTTCAGGTCAGCTCTGAAGCAGCTCGGGTGGCAATTGAAAGCCATCAGCCCCTGTTGACCTAAAACCAATAGATAATTGACAATTATAAAATTTTGACGGAGCGCTTCTATTTTAACCGGCGCAGCTTTTCCAGCCTTTATGGCACTCATTCAGTGGTGCAGGAAACACACCGACCAATGCGTTGTAAATCACATCACGTGATGCAGCTCAGCCAATCATCATGGGTATTCTGACAAGTTTCCTGACTCGAGTGAGCGATTTACACACACGGGGGAGAGACGAGGAAAAAGAACGAAGGGCAAGAGAATAGATAGATAGATACTTTATTCATCCCCAGGGGAAATTTGTTTGTTACAGCAGCAAAGATATACTTCAGTAAATGAAGTAACAGTAAAAATAAAAATATTAAGTATGACAAATGTACAATATATACAATAAAATAACAGTAAAACATATTAAATATAAAGAAAAAAAAATAACAATAAAAATGCACAGTATATACAATGAAATAGAATAGTATTAAATTAACTAACTAGGTAAACTAAACAGTAGTGCAAAGATCAACCAACAGCAAACAACAGTGTAGTGGTGTGTAGTCAATTGAATGATGATCTGGCCAGAGGTGATTTATTATCTAATTGCAGTGGGCAGGAAGGTTCTCTGTATCTGTCCTTGTGACAGCGGAGCTGGATCAGTCTGTTGGAGAAAGTGCTCCGCTGTCCCTGCAGGAGGTGGTGGAGAGGGTGGTCCGGGTTATCCAATATGGATAATAATTTCTTCAGTGTCCTCTTACCCCCTTTTCCAGAATGTCTTGTTTGCAGGCAATGATGGAGCTGGCCTTCTTAACCAGTTTATTAAGTCTGTTGGTGTCTCCGGCTCCAATGCTGCTCCTCCAGCAGACTACGGCGAAGTAAAGTGCACTAGCCACAACAGACTGGTAGAACATCTCCAACATCTTGCTGCACACGTTGAAGGATCGAACTTTCCTCAAGAAATAGTCAACTCATCCCCTTCTTGTACACAGCGTTGATATTGGCCTTCCAGTTCAGTCTGTTGTCTATGGAGACACCCAGGAACTTGTACTCCTCCACCATGTCCACATCCTCTCCCAGAACTCTCAGCGGTTGTGGAGCATCGTCTTCCTCCTGAAGTCGACCACCATCTCTCACCATCTCTCTTATACACCCGACCACTGCAGAGTCTTCAGAGAACTTCTGCAGATGGCATGACCCCGAGTTGTACTGGAAGTCAGTGGTGTACAAGGTGAACAGGAAGAGAGACAGAACAGTTCCCTGTGGAGCTCCAGTATCACTGACCACCGTATCAGACAGCACACGGCCCAGTCGGACAAACTGTGGTCTGCCTGTGAGGTAGTCAGTGATCCAGGATACGATGGACCCCCACCACCCGCAGCTTGGATGGTGTTAAATGCACTGGAGAAATCAAAGAAAGTGATTCTCACAGAGCCACCGGTTCCATCCAGGTGCGACTTGAGCTCGTTGCAGCAGGTAGATGATGGCGTTGTCCACTCCCACATGAGGCTGGTATGCAAATTGCAGAGGGTCCAGTGAAGATTTCACCTGCGGTCGAAGGTGAGCCAAGACCAGCCTCTCCAGCACCTTCATCACATGTGATGTGAGGGCAACTGGTCGGTAGTTGTTGAGGCCAGATGGAGTTATCTTCTTTGGTACAGGGACCAGGCACGATGTCTT
Source organism: Anarrhichthys ocellatus (assembly GCF_004355925.1). Taxonomy (NCBI): domain Eukaryota; kingdom Metazoa; phylum Chordata; class Actinopteri; order Perciformes; family Anarhichadidae; genus Anarrhichthys; species Anarrhichthys ocellatus. Next base: position 21,966 of record NW_022280291.1, read on the forward strand.
CCACAGCACCGGGACTTCCTCCTGCTTCAGGCTCAGGTTGTAGAGGTGTTGCAGGACATCAGACAGCTGGATGGTGCAGGTCTTGAGGACCCTGGGGCTGATGCCATCAGGTCCTGCAGCCTTGCCTTGGTGGAGTCTCCCCAGCTGTCTCCTAACCTGGCCAGTCGTCACAGAGAGGGGGAAGGGTGGTCATGGTGTCAGAGGGCTCTGTGTCCATGCAGCTCACCAGGGGGGACAGAGGGGGAGGGGGGGAGGCAGCCGAGGTGTTTGTGAGGTGTAGTGTGTGGAGAAGACAGATGAGGGCTGTGAACTAAACCTATTGAAGAAACAGTTTAGATCGTTTGCCCTCACCAGGCAGGGAGCCCCCTGGTTGTCTCCCTCCAACCTTGAAGCCAGTTATCTGCTTCATCCCGGTCCACACCTCCCTCACGTTGTTCTGTTGGAGTTTGGCCTCCAGCTTCCTCCTCCCTGAGCTTCACCTTCAGGTCGCGCTGGACTCTCCTGAGCTCATCCCTGTCCCCAGACCTGAAAGCTGCAGACCTGCCAAGGGGGGGAAGGGCAGTGGCACAGTATGCATCCTGGCATTAGCATACAGAAGGTCCAGAGTTTTATTTGTGATACTTCTGGGTGACTGCTTTGAATTAGACCAAAAATCAATAGCCTATTGGAAACTTGACCCCTTAAACTCTGATTTCCACCTAAAATGTATTTAGGTTTCCTTGAACTTGTAAAAATAACTCACATTCTGTGACATATTACATAATACATAATACATATGTATGAAATATTTAAAGCCAAGACAGCATGTTTTCTTTAGGTTGCACCTTAGCAAAATTAAGCAGAAATCCTTTGGTGGTAAAGAGCAGTACAATACAGCTGACCCCTCAACTGAATGTAAATAAGGAGGAAGTAAGGAAAGGGGACTGATAATATTTGTTCACAGTGAAATAGATATAGTGGTGTCTGGTGGTATATTGGCATGAAGAAGGCAAACACCAAACACCAATCATGCTTTGCTAATCACACCTTTCTGTAGTTCTCTCTCCTATTCAGGAACAAAGGCACAGAGCAATAAAGGTTAAGCTGCTATTCTCTGGCTCAATGAATATGACATATTACAGTTTGCATTTTCTGAATTAGGCTACTTTGTAGCGTTTTACAATTGTAGAAATTACATCTCCACTGGGGGCAAAAATGCTCTCCCAAAACCAATATACATATGTCCACCGAGAATCGAATGTCCACAGTTAACTTAGATGAAATTGATAGTTTATCCAAACAATGTTTCGAAATTCTTTGATATTTAGTTTTAATTTTCCAAACCAGGGTAGGCCTAATATCCCCAAACAGTATCATAGTGGAGCATCTCACAATGACAAGCAATTTACAAGTAAATTGTATTGAAACAAAAGTAACGCGCGTTAATACACTCATACTGATTGGTTTTCATTGGCCTGGAGGTTCGTCAATGTTTTTTGGTTTGTCGTTATTATTGGGACACTGCTGCCCCGGCGTAGTGGACAGTACCTAGCGCGAGTTGTTCGGTAAATCCCGACCTGAACCCTAGATATGCGAAAGAAGCCGAGCTGGAGCGGAGCTTTCCGGAACATCCGGCTGTAGCTTCTCAACATAAACAGCAATGGCGGAGGCAGCAGCAGCGTCTATGGCGGCTTCATCAATAACAGTAGGTTGGACCAAACACGTAACCTGCAGGTAAGACATGAAAAATTACTTTTAATATCAAAGATAGTGATATCAAAATAGCTGTTACGCGGTAGCTGGCTAACGACTGACAACAGCGTCATCTTCGGCTCGGCTCAGCTGTTGTCTAGCTAGCTTCAGTACTCCACTGTGTTGTTGTGTTCACTGTGTTATGGTCTCAGAGTAGACTGGCGTGCTAGCTTAGCGGCCAGCGTGCTAGCCACATTTTCAACGATTAACTCAGCAAGCATTAACGCCAGACTAAAATGTTGGACTACGTAAACCAACTGTTGTACAACAGAGTGATAAAGCCCTTAGTTGTGAGCTGTTCTATTTTACTTTAAAACAAGTCAACGTTGATACCAGCGAGTCTAGCTTATTGGTGAGTTTGAATTTACTCCACGTACCATGACCTACTATTCATAGCAGCTGCTGGGTGCCACATCCAGACATTAGCTAGCGTTATCAGTCCAAATGTTTGGTGTGACCATGCTAAGAGGAGCTTTAATACGTTGCCAATGTGAAAGTGAAAGGCGACATTTACACACAGTTGTTGCGCTAGGATCTAGCGGGTTCGTCAAACGTTTAAAGTTAGCCTTCAACTTAAAGTTAAGTTTAACATACGGATTTGAATGAACAAACAAATGTTTTCCGTTCAAATGTATACGCCAGTAGGCCTATGACCTGAAATCGTTTACTCGACTCGACGATTTCTTATTTTGTATTTTCAGGTATTTCATGCATGGTCTATGCAAAGAAGGAGGCAACTGTCGATATTCCCACGATCTGGCCAGCAGCAAACCTGCAGATATGATTTGCAAGTTCTTTCAGAAGGGAAACTGTGTGTTTGGGGACCGTTGCAGGTAAAGTCACACCTGAAATCTAAGTATAAATTAGAAATGTAACATATTTCAATCAATATGGTTTGGCTCATGTTTGTAGTCAACTGGCATGGTCAAAGTCAGCTGCCACAGCTTAAAAAAGTGCTCCTGGTTGTCAGTTAAGCTGTATCATAACTTCCTTTCTAAAACTGGCCTTGCCCTCAGTCAAATGACAGCACAGCAACTTTGCTGGCAGGGCTTGTCTCAAGTGGATCAGACACCTGAGACTGCTGCTTCCTGATGTCAACATGTTGGTCTGTATCTGTGTCAGCTCCTTGTATGTCCAACGAGGAACCACAATCACTTGTCTGTGGCATTTCAGAATTGCTTTGCTGGATAGAATAGTCTACTATAAAAAATGTCTTTGAGTGATAGTGGTGTATGTTCAACACAATTCTAGTGCATGCATAGAGCACTCGGCTCACTGTATTTGTTTCCTCAAAATCCTTTTTAAGATATAAAAGTTTGTTCTGTGTTTGAATATGATACACGGACGTGTTTTAAAGGACCATACCACTGGGCTGCAACTAATGATTGTTTTTTATTATCGATTAATCTGCATTTTCATCATTACTTATTTTGCTCATAAAAAGACAGAAAGTGAATAATGCACAATTTCCTTGATCCCGATTTAAAATACTCTTAAAATATGTCCAAAACTCAAAGGTGGTCAGTTTACTATCATAGAGGACTTGGGGAACCAGCACATATTCACATTTGAGAGGTTGGAACCAGTGCATTTGTGGCATTTTTGCTTTAAGTGATGACTTGTCTATCTAAAAATCAATAACTGATTTGATAATCAATTATTCAAATAAGTACCTATTTATTGCAATTAATTATTATTGATTGGCCAATATGAAAATTAAGTTTTCAAGACTTTAAACTTTTATATCCCATTGAAATACATAAAAATCATGTCATAAGCATGAGGTTGGCTGCAGATTAATTGAATACGGTTTGGAAATTAGCCACGTGATTTCCCACTATAACAATCATTTCCGCAATCAATAAAAACTTTTTTTTAAATCCATACATAATATGCATTAAACATTACGCAACCATTTTTATACTAGACTGAAATCAACGTCAACCAGTTGCTTCCTTAAAAATATGTTGAGCAGTTTTATTTGTAGTAAATGGGCTGGAACATGCAGCGGTATGGTCTTTTGAGAAGCGGATTAGGCTCCCAGTCTGTTGTCAAGCTTGAATATACCCAGACAGTGTCTGCTCCATGTCTGGCTTCAGGAGCATCCCCATAGTTTGAGAAGCACTCGGATGACCAGCCCAGCAGCAGCAGCAGGGGGACATTAGTTATTCACATCCTTGATCATTTTCTTTCAATAGTCTGCTTATTGCCTGTAGGAAGCCTTTGGTTCGGTGTATATAACACTGAGCTGCTTCTGTTGTTGTGTTGATAAGTCACATTCCTCCATCCTTGTGCTGGAGCTGCAGTGAGGAGGGTGTCCTCATTATGTCTGTGTTCCCATGGGGCTGTGCACCCTGTATTAAGAGTCCAGAGAAAAGCTCTCTCTGTGGGGGTTTATTATGGCTGAATTCCCTTGACTCTGTCTATTGTTATGGGCTCTGTCTCGCTCTCACTCTGTCTGTGTGTCTCTCTCTCCTGCAGCCCCCATGGCCAGACAAAGTGCATTCTAACCTGCATGGCAATTGCATAACGCTCTCCGTTTCCCTCCCGCTCTCTTTCCCTGAGCTAGCCACCCCCTCCAGTGCTCTTGCTGGGTTCCTCAGGTTCATTCTGCTGCAGCACCCTCCTCTCTCATTTATGTATGCATAGCTCCAGCAGCCGCTCATCCAGCGCTCCCAGTGGCTGTCTGGGAACAGACTGGTTAACAGTGTTCTGATTGAGCTCACCATCATGGATGAGAGATTGGGCAGGTGTTCCTTTTGTATGGACAGGCTGTCCTGGCCTACGATGAGCTCCATTGTTGGAGAGTCATTCAAATGATTAGGAAATAAATGATTGTATTTTTATCGAAATAGTTTGAAAATATTTTGTCAATATCAGCAGTTTTATTATTATGAGCTGCTTAGAGCTAATTCCAACTCCAATATCTTTTTTTTTTTTTTTATACTGCTGTAAAAACATCTTATGTATTTATTAAAGTTTCTCGCCCAAAACAAAATTTTACAAGGTTGAACACATTGTGATGGCGTTGTGCGCGAATAATCACATGATTTATTTATTTTGCCATTAATCGCATTGTTATGGCAAAGTTCAATAATGAATTCAAAAGTAGTGTATTGCGTACTTTTACTTTAAAAGTACTGCTATATGAACAAAAGTGCAATAACATTTGGTTTGCAAACACTTTAAACAAATAAGGTTATTTTTAACAGCAGTATTCCCTTTACACAGTAGTAGTTAAAATACAGTTATAATGATTCTGATAATAGTATAATAATAATTCAGCCGGTGTTCACAACTTTATTTTCATGTGTGTATTTGAAATATACACCTTGAAAACTGCAAACTACGTCATGTTTTTTATGTTTGTTAAATTCTCAGTAGCGATAACTAAATATGCTTATTATACATATTCCAAACAAAAACATTTAAAAAACTTAAAAAAAATAATTTAAATTAATCATTTATTTTTTGCTATTTTTGTCAGACGCATATGCAACGCTGATTACCGTAATAAGTGTGATATTTGTTATAAATGTACATTGGTACATAGAGGGTGATAAGAAGCTGTACCTGGAGGGATTTAGGACTCAGGGGAATGTAGGTGAAGCATGGAACCTGTAGTCTGTACCATGGCAGTAACCTGCATGAGGAAGTTATGCTAATAAAGAGTTGCAGTTTGTTCTCTCGTGCTTATATGTTTATTTAAAAACACGACAATATGTATTTTGATATTGTCACGATCCTGTAACTGTAATTATCTTATTATCCAATCAGATTTCGCTCCTATGCTGTCTCCAAGTAAAAAAAACTGCCCGAGTCCTGCAGAATTACCAGTGAATCTCTTTGCAGTTTAAGTAAATGGGCACGATATTGTTGATTGTCATAGTCTTCAACCAATCTGATTTTTAGTTTGACATGTTGGGCGTATTCTTTGACGTGCCAGAGCCTTCAAGCTGGCCTACAAGTACGTCAGCATTAATGTGCGGCTTGATTGGTCAGTGGGCTAGCTTGACTGTTGTGAAACTAGCTAGCAGAACTTTGTAATAGTAGTAAGAGTTTTTTTTTTTTTAACACTCAATGGCTGAAGGAGGAGGAGAAATGGATTTGGTGGTGGATTTACTGGCAACGTCTTTCTGGAGAAGGACATTTCAAGAAAAGCTGGACATTGTAATTGACATTGGGTCGGCCAACCCCACAGCGAGCAGCCCTGACCCAGCCAGGAAAAGGATCTGTGCGAACGTTATTCCTGGCTAACAGCGTCGGAGAAGCGTTGCAAATTTTATGGCTAAGAATGCGTTTTATTTGCGACTGAGCGTCTTGGTGTTTGGAGCTATGCTGGATTTGCAAACCTGAGTTGCCTAACCAAGGCAGCAACAACACACCATAGCACGACAGGACACTAACAAGCTACAGTGCTTTTAAAAACTTTTCGGGGGAACCGAGTGAATCTACAACTCAACGAACAAGTTTACAGGAGGACCTCTGGCTGGAACTGAACCGCAATATTTAATGATATTGTACAACCGTGTCATTAAACTCTTTGTAATCAAAGTAAGGAGGATGGACTTTGTATTTAAATAGTGAACAGCAGCTTTGGTAAGTGAACTGCTTTTGTTTTTTTTACATCTGCGGTAGCGTTACTACTGTGTTAATTTGTCTATCGTGTCATTTTTATGATATGGTTAATATTGTTCCCTCTGATGTGAATAACATTTGAATGGCCCATGTTCTTGAGTGTGTGGATGAATGTGTGTTTTAGCGCCGCAGGTTTGCTGGATTGATTTGTCATGCTTTGTTGTCATATAATTATATGCGACTGGTTCTTGTGAGTTTGTTCTTGTCGTGTTAATTACATTGATTTTGACTATATGCATTGTCCGTTTTTGACGGTTTACATTGATTTCAGGATGGTTGAAATTATGCCATGCATTTGCCACACCAGTGCTCTACCCCATCAAAAGCATTTGTATTGACATTTGAGGAGAAACAAATATACCGTTGTGTGTGTGTGTGCGTGCGTGCGTGCGTGCGCGCGCGCGCGTATGTATATATGTATGTGTATGTATGTGTATGTATATGTATGTATGTATGTATGTATGTATGTATATACATACATA
>NW_022280291.1:48816-50207 GCF_004355925.1 Anarrhichthys ocellatus
TGTTGCTGCTAAGGGTGGCCCAACCAGTTATTAGGTTTAGGGGGCAAACACTTTTTCACACACGTGTGTGTGTGTGTGTGTGTGTGTGTGTGTGTGTGTATAAACTATACAGATTATTTATGACATACCATTGTTGGGATCTGACTATATGGCTTCGACATGTGCTGTGGAACAAAGAGAGTCAGGCCTTCCCTTTTGCAAGCAAAGGTTTCATCCTGATTGTAGTTTGAGCACCAAACCCCAACTCTGAAGAAATTCACATTAGGGTGTGAGTTTCCTCCCCCCAAAAAAACTGTGTTCCTGAAAGCAGCGCTGCAATCCAATTGGCCGAGAGCCAAGACACCCCAGGACCCCTGTGGTTCAGCCACTGTTCTACAAAACTACCTGCAACCCCCACCTCAATGCTTTTCCATCAATCCCTCCGGGGTAGCAGGAGGCACACATGCAACGTTGTTCCCCTCTTTAATCAAAACCTAGGTCTAAGAGTTTATATTCGCTTGGCCGAATTCACTAAACTGTCTATTTTATCTTTGTTCGTATCCACGAAGCGAACCCCTTTTTAGTCCTGCAGAAGTGAAGAAGCAAGACTTCTTCAGAGAGAGAGAACTTCCACTCTCCACCAAGCGCCTCGTTTGCTCCGGCCATAAGGACTCGAAAATCCCTTATCCAGACGACAGCGATTCTCTCCTACCGAGAGAACACCTCCCGCGGCCCGCAGCCGCGCTGCCCAAGCCCACAGAACCTCAGAAGAATCCCCCCCTCAACCAACACGATTGCATCGTACCGTAAGGCGAAATAGATTCTGGGCAGAGTTGGAGAGAGTTAATTTGTGTTTATTTTATCTTGTTTGTGTGCTTAAAGTACTGTTCATTTTTATAACGTGGTGTATGCATAATAATCGCTGAGATCGTTGGGGTTGTGGAGAAGCTAGTGTATTTCATGCTACCGTGATCTGTGTTGAGCTAGCCGCCTAGTGAGGTCGAAATTGCTTCTCATCAGTTCAGGAGATCAGAACCGCCGGCTGAGACAAAGAGTCGCGGTTCTTGCTCCCCTGGCTGAGAGAGCAATCTTCCGTACTTCCGCGCGGCGCAGAGGATCGTAATCTCTTGTTTTATTTCATTTTGTTTTGTTCCTTTCCCTTCTCGTGTGTGTGTGTGTGTGTGTGTGTGTGCGCGCGCACACACACACAGCTTTGAGCTAATGTAGCTACGTGCTACCGGCACTAGACCCCGGTTCTCCTGTTGGCTATCCGCCATTTTGAGTCTCGCGCATGAGAGACGTCACCACATCCTAACTACGTCATACGTCGCTGAGCTGTTCCCTCGCTCCTCCTCCTTACACACGCACACACACTCCCCCCTCCTCTTTTCAATCGTCTGTTGATTTTAGAT
>NW_022280291.1:50307-83174 GCF_004355925.1 Anarrhichthys ocellatus
CCCCCCTTTTTCAATCGTCTGTTGATTTTAGATAGCGTGCTCATAAATGTATAGTTGTTGTTAGTGTAGATATTAGTTGACTAGATCATTAGTATTAGAACGAAATAAACTCTGTTATATTTTAAAGAGCAGCTGTCTGTGATTACTTTGTGCATGTGTATTGTGATAATGGCTGTATATGTATATTGGTCCCTGTTCTCAGGGTGGTGCCCGTTATTATTAATAATCAATAATTGTTGCATAATTGTATTGATGTCAAGAATTTAGTTTCTTAGATGCTGATAACCCAAACATGCTCCTTTACGTTCCCAACATATTGCTGATAACCCATGTCAGGCTATGTTATTCCCAACACCATCCTCTAGGTCTGTAACGTCAGTTTGCCTGTACAAACACAGGTGCAGTGGCTGATCAGTGGTATCTGGTTGACTATGTTTAACTCTGACATATCAAACATGTTTAAAATGAATCTAGACGGCCCCGATTGGTCTGCGAACAGTTACCATCCCTCACATTACTGGATGATCTGTGGACAGACCAAAGTCCCAGACCAGATTTACTTCCCGACATTCAAAGGAGAAATCCAGCCCTATGTTCTACCCAGATTACCTGGTAATGTAGGCTATTCTTTTTATTTTTTTTATTTTTATTTTTTAAATTTTTTTTTTTTAAACTTAATTTAGACTGTGTTCTGTTGATTTACACTTAAAATATTCAGCCCTTTTTGCATTATTCACTTTTGTTTCACAATTTATATCGCTCCTTGGCTATAGACTTAATCCTTTTTTTCATGGAGAGAATGTGTGAAGCCAGGCTTATTGCACCTCATTTGCAACAATAAAAATGGAGTTGATACTGCACATCGCATTTTTGAGCCAATCCTTTGAAATACTTTAATAGCGGCAGCCCTAGTGCCATGGTTAATTGTAACAAGTAGTAGAAATGCTGTCTTGAGATAGAGATACAGTGTCAGCCAGAGACATAGCATTAAATATGGGCAACAGCCTTGATTAATGGGAAACTACTTTTGGTAATGAGTCACTTTGGACTTGAAGGAGTTATTTGCTTCTGAAAAACTTTTTGACTTCTTTATCCATCCATTTTCCTCCGCTTATCCGGGGTCGGGTCGCGGTGGCAACAGGCCAAGCAGGCTGACCCAGACTTCCCTCTCACCGGCAACATGTTCCAGCTCATTCTGGGGGATCCCGAGGCGTTCCCAGGCCAGCTGGGAGATGTAATCCCTCCAGCGTGTTCTGGGTCTTCCCCGGGGTCTCTTCCCAGTTGGATGTGCCTGGAAAACCTCCAGTGGGAGGCGTCCAGGAGGCATCCTAATTAGATGCCCGAACCACCTCAGCTGACTCCTTTCGACGCGAAGGAGTAGCGGCTCGACTCCAAGCTCCCTCCTGATGACCGAACTCCTTACCCTATCTCTAAGGCTGAGCCCGGCCACCCTACGGAGGAAGCTCATTTCGGCCGCTTGTAACCGCGACCTTGTCCTTTTTGACCCAGAGTTCGTGACCATAGGTGAGGGTAGGAATGTAGACAGAGTGGTAAATTGAGAGCTTTGCCTTCCGGCTCAGCTCCCTCTTCACCAAGACGGTCCGGGGTAGCGCCTGCTTTACTGCTGCAGCCGCACCGATCGGTCTGTCGATCTCCCGCTCCATCTTACCCTCACTCGTGAACAAGACCCCAAGATACTTGAACTCCTTCGCTTGAGGTAGGCACTCCGTCCCCACCTGGAGGGAGCAATCCACCGGTTTCCGGCAGAGCACCATGGCCTCAGATTTGGAGGTGCTAACTCTCATCCCCGCCGCTTCACACTCTGCTGCAAACCGCCCCAGTGAATGCTGGAGGTCATGATCCGAGGAGGCTAACAGGACCACATCATCTGCAAACAGCAGAGAGGCGATCCCGAGACCCCCGAACCTGACGTTCTCCACCCCCCGGCTGCGCCTAGATATCCTGTCCGTGAAAGTCACGAACAGGACCGGAGACAAAAGGCAGCCCTGGCGGAGGCCAACACCCACCGGGAACGTGTCTGACTTATTGCCGAGAATGCGGACACAGCTCCTACTACAGACGTACAGAGACCGGATCGCCCGTTGTAATGGGTCTGGCACCCCATACTCCCGCAGCACCCCCCACAAGAACCCCCGAGGGACCCGGTCGAAAGCCTTCTCCAAGTCCACAAAGCATATGTAGACTGGTTGGGCAAACTCCCAGAACCCCTCCAGTAGTCTTGCGAGGGTAAAGAGCTGGTCCACTGTTCCACGGCCGGGACGGAATCCGCATTGCTCCTCTTGTATCTGAGGTTCGACAAACGGTCGGAGCCTCCTTTCTAGCTGAGAACAGCCTGGGGTAAGCCCTGCTTTCCCTTCCTGAGCCGTCGGATGGATTGCCAGAACCTCCTTGAGGCCAACCGAAAGACCTTCTCCATGGCCTCCCCAAACTCCTCCCATGCCCGAGTTTTAGCATTCGCGACCACCGCAGCTGCAGCCCTTCTGGCCTGCCGGTACCTGTCAGCTGCTTCGGGAGACCCCTGGGCCAACCAGGCCTTGAAGGTCTTCTTCTTCAGCTTGACGGCTTCCCTCACCTCCGGTGTCCACCACCGGGTTCTCGGGTTGCTGCCACGACAGCCACCGATGACCTTCCGGCCACAGCTCCTAGCGGCCGCGTCCACAATAGAGGCTTTGAACATGGTCCATTCGGATTCCATGTCCCCAACCTCCCTCGGGATGTGAGAGAAGTTCTTCCGGAGGTGGGAGTTAAAGACCTCCCGGACAGGGTCCTCCGCCAGACGTTCCCAGTTCACCCTCACTACACGTTTGGGCTTGCCGGGTCTTTCCAACCGGTTCCCCTGCCATCTGATCCAACTCACCACCAGGTGGTGATCAGTTGACAGCTCTGTGCCTCTCTTCACCCGAGTGTCCAAGACATACGGCTGCAAATCAAATGATACGATTACAAAGTCGATCATTGATCTCCGGCCTAAGGTGTTCTGGTACCAGGTACACTTATGAGCCACCTTATGTTCGAACATGGTGTTCGTTATGGCCAAACCGTGGCAAGCACAGAAGTCCAATAACGAGACACCATTCGGGTTCAGATCGGGCAAGCCGTTCCTCCCAATCACCCCCCCGCCAGGTTTCTCCATCATTGCCCACGTGAGCATTGAAGTCCCCCAGGAGAACTATGGAGTCGGTAGGTGGCGCCCTTTCCAGGACCCCTCCCACCGACTCCAAGAAGGCCGGATACTCTGAACTGCTGTTTGGTGCATAAGCACAAACCACAGTCAGAGCCTTGCTCCCCGCAACCCGTAAGCGCATGGAGGCGACCCTCTCGTTCTCCGGGGAGAACTCCAACACAGCGGCGCTCAGCCGGGGGTCGTGAGTATCCCCACTCCCGCCCGGCGCCTCTCACCCTGGGCAACTCCGGAAAAGGACAAAGTCCAACCTCTCTCCAGGAGCTTGGTTCCAGAGCCAGCGCTGTGTGTGGAGGTGAGTCCAACTATATCTAGCTGGTATCGCTCCACCTCCTGCACCAGCTCTGGCCCTTTCCCCGCTAGCGAGGTGACGTTCCACGTCCCTAGAGCTAGTCTATGCTGCCGGTGATCGGCTTGCCCAGGCCTCCCGCCTGACCCGCCTCCCGGTCTGCATTGCACCCAACCCCGACGCTTGTCCCTGCAGGTGGTGGGTCCACAGGGTGGCTGCTCCATGCTGTTTATTCGGGCTGAGCCCGACCAGGCCCCATGGGCGAAGGCCCGGCCACCAGACGCTCTCCGAAGAGCTCCCCTCCTGGGTCTGGCTCCGGGAGGGTGCCCCGGTTTCCCTGGTCCGGGCGAGGTGGCTAAAGTCCGTGGGCTGCTTATCATTAGGGTCGTTTGAACCGCTCTTAGTCTGGGCTCTCCCCCGAGACCTGTTTGCCTTTGGAGACCCTACCAGGGGCTAATGCCCCGGACAACATAGCTCCCAGGATCACTGAGCCACTCAAACTCCTCCACCACGTTAAGGTGGCGATTCGCAGAGGAGGACTTCTTTATACTCTTATGAACTTTTTATTGATGGTAGATGTTTGTTTTGTGCCCCCTTGCTGCTCAGTAGGGTCAGTAATGTTACATTCCTGGATTGCGTTATCAACTTGGGTTTTCACTGTTTGTATTTCAGCTCGTCCCTTATAGCTGAATATTTTCCCGTTCATCGCTCTGGTTCTATCTTCCCTGCATTAATGCTGTTGTTGCATGTGAACTGTAACAATCCTGGTCCCGTGTACCTCCTCAGGTTTGATCACTGTAAACCAGCGAAGAACGAGGAGTTGCCAACCCCACAGACGCTGCCTCTGCCCTCTGTCTCGCTGGCCAGCTCGTCAGACCCAGAACCCAGTGGGTCAACACCCGGTTCAGGGGCACAAGACTGGGTCAACGCTACTGAGTTTGTTCCAGGACAGCCGTACTGTGGACGGGGTGAGTTATTAGCATTGTCATGTGTCATATTGATGCTCGCACCCAAACATTTGATGGGAAGGTCTTTCATACCTCTGTCGTAATAAATGTGATAAATCAACACTGGCTCATTGTGACATTGCGACACAACCGCCACACAATAATAGTTGAAAGCCTTCAGTTTCATTTTGAACTTTCTGGGGTCTTCGTGGACATGTAGCCTAGAGCTGTGATGGAAATTAATCAATCTCCTTATGGAGTCTCCTTTATAACAGTATTTGTCCATCAAATTTCTGATACTCTTCAACTTGGTGAAGACAGTTGATCCTTTTGGAGTTAACGTACTTTTTTTTGTTGCAATTCAAACAACCTCTGGCGCTTTTCTCCATTTGGCTTAGTTAATTTAGGCTTGTCTGAACTCTTTCATTCAGACTCTGATGTGGGCCAAAAGAGTGAAACATGACAACCTGAAAAGGATATTATTTGCCTTCCTGGTGATGTTTTTGCTTCTTTTGGTTTGTTTGGTCTGTAGCAGTCAACTGAGCAACAGCTGTGAATGACACAGTTGAACCCGTTAACTGTGTGTTAACGGGTTCATCCACTGTCATGAGGTCTGAAAATGCCGAGCATATGATTTTGTTGAAAGGTAACTTAGACCTAGACCCTATTTACACGTTTTTGTGTCTGACTGCATACTGTACCAATTTTAGAAATTGCTGTCTCTATTAGTCAGACGGCAGCCGCTAAACATGCTGGAAATAATGTGATCATATTGGGACAATTTGACACCGTCATTTACATTCACTAAAAGTGCAACAGGCAGAGGAGGGGGAAGCTCAGGAGACTGCTGGTGTTCCTGTGGGTGCTGTGACCCTATGACCACCGAGGTTTGCTGCTCCATATTCAGATTTCACAACGAGACTTCTCCTTGAGCGAGACGTTTACCAATAACAGCAGGGATCAAGCGAAATGTAAGTTATATTTCTCCATAGGGTTCTTCACATAATGCTGTCAGACACGTATAACAATCGGAGCCTGTCAATGGCAAAAACAAGGCATTATAGTGGACATAGCGTTACATTAGTGCTGCGTAATTGCTCTCGCAGCTCGTTTCACTGCTGCCGCTTACAGCATTCTCCCTCTATACTGGACCAATTTTTTAAAAAAATGATTGTCCCCATTATACAGTCGGGTACAAAAACATGGGAAAATAGGGCTGAAAAGTTACCCTTTAAGTTCAAGTTTAAAGGTTGCTTAAGTTGAGGGCTCATTTACAAAAGAAGGCATTAGTAGCAGCATGATTAGTTTTAGTTTTGTGACACGAAATAAATGTAAACATATTTCCATGTACAGCTGAGCCGGAGAGGTCTGTCCCTCTCATCGAGGAGTTTGACAGTGAGGCATCGCAGGACAACAAAGAGCTGAGGAAGCAGCTCTGTCCGTATGCAGCCGTTGGAGAGTGCCGCTACGGAATCAACTGTGCCTATCTCCACGGCGACGTGTGTGACATGTGCGGCCTCCAGGTGCTCCACCCCACTGACAACGCCCAGCGCTCCGCGCACACTAAGGTAGGGGTTACAGAAATAACCATACCCGGGTGTGCATTTACGATCTCATATTTCCTGTAATATTTTGGATTTACTAGAGGTGGATAATAAAGCAAATTTGTTACAGCTGATATGCTGGCGACTTGTCGCTTTCACTGGTTTAAATGTCGTTTGTCATTTTAACCAGTGGAAGCAACGGTCAGTACTGGCTTAAAATGAGAAGCTGTTACCTAAATGTTTTGTTTCGGGCCTCTTTGCTAGATTTGATGATGAACTCAATAGCGTCAGAGTTTAGCGGCTGTGTATTTGGCTGAGTCACTTGCTGCCTGCAACACCAGTAGGCAGAGGTGGACAAAGCTCAGTAGAATATAGTAAAGGGATCAGCATTTGAGCCGGTTTCATTCCTCAAGGCTAATCTCCACTGAAAGCGTTTTTGATGTCTCATGGAACAGATTCGCTTTCATTTTGGCGTGTCTGACGGAGACTCCCTCGGGGGGGGGGGGGGGCATAGACAGCTGCTTTAAATCACACAAATATCCCACTATATGAGTGTTTTTAAACCGAATAACGTCTCTATATTGATTGATCAAGACTCCCCCTACTCTATCACTAGGGTGATCGGGGGAAATAAAATGCATAAAAACAAACGTGGTTGATTTCTTCCCTTGGAGCCAACATGAAAGCTATTGTGGTTCAGGATATGTCTGATGTCAGCCATACTATTGTGGGTAGGTTAGCGAGCCGATGTCGACTCTGCTCCCCAGGAGCTGCTGCTGACAGACGGAAGATGGAGTCATTGTGGATCAGATAACAAAGGGATTAAACGCTGCTCACGTCTCAGTTTCAGTGGAGGTTCCCAGTTAGGATCGCCTCAGGTCATCTCTAGCCGCCACACATTATTTCACTTTGGTAACTTAATAAGTACATTTATAAAAATAAATTAATAAATACGTTTTCATTAGGAGGAGTGTTAAGATTAGTTTCATTTTTAACCAATCACATAAGCGCGCCCCCACGAGGGTATACTCTTATGTACGGGGAGGAAAAGTGAAAGGAGGAAGCATCTTTAGCTTTGGTCCAACATTTGTCTTGGGCTCAGTGTTGAAACAAACAAACGTGGGCAGAAAGATCATGTGCGCGCTCATGATCATGGTAAAGATCCCCAAAAGAATACAAACAAAGGGATACAGCAACTGTACTGACGGTGACATCCATGCTGTTGGAGTACAGGTGGCACCTGTCTGTTACTATTTCACATTAGCTAACCTACTTACTTAAAGTTGTCATAAAGAGTAAATGCCTTGGCTTGCAGTGTCAATGTTACAATTAACTATTTTGTCAGAGAAGACATGACCAGCCTGTATTTGTTTGATATATTAGTAACAGCTGACTAACACTAGCTACCGTTTGTTTGCCAGGTGATATTCGTGACTATATGCCAGAATAATTTAGCTGACAAATTCAAATATTACCTGGCAAACAAACCTTTAGCTAAGCTAAAGTTAACTAACGGTCGCTTACGCTGTGTACAAACGATGACAGTAAAGCGTTGGCGAACTTCGCTCAGCTCACCATTTTGTCAGAGCAGACATGATCAGCCTGTAGAGCAGGGGGGGCAATTATTTTTCCCAAGGGGCCACATGAGAAACGGGGACTGTTGTAGAGGGCCAGACCAATAGACTGAACTCAATCCTGCTCTGCATTATTTCACCTCTTTATGAAAAGCAGTATATTGTATGGTTTTGATAAGCTGTGAGTGGTAAGAGTAAATATTATGATCAGTGGTGGAATGTAACTAAGTATATTTACTTAAGTACTGTACTTGAGTAAAGTACCTTGAATTTTTACTTAAGTATTTCCATTTTATTCAACTTTGTACTTCCACTACATCTCAGAGGGAAATATTCTACTTTTACTCCAGTACATTTGTCTGGCAGCTTTAGTTACTTTGCACATTATAATTTTTCAAACCTTTCCTAACTACCCAAACTGAACAGAGTATAAAGAAGTTAAAATGAGCTCCACCGTAAACATCTGCAGGAATAATGATCCCAAAAATATACATAAGTAATATCCATATATAATAGTAGAACACTGACGGATTATGTTTCTGCTAAATGAGAATCGTATTTCTAATTGTAATCCTTAAACACTGTGATCTATTATCCACAAACTAAGCACACGGCTTTACTTCAGTAAATAAATACTTAGAAGTCCATGTTTTGTTAAAAACTCTACACTCCGTGTCAGTCTTTGTTTTGTTTAACATGGGCTGACATTTTTGAGGGCTAACAGCTTACTCAGATCTTCCATCAACACACACCAACACATTACTAATGTACATAAATTGTGAAAAAAAAAAAGAGCAACAGTCTCCTTCAAAATAAAAGCAATGCAGCTGTATTTCGTGCATGATGTACACTTGTTTACGTTTTATTCCTAATTTCCCATTGACGTCCCACAGGCCGGTTGGCGACAGCCAAAGGTTGGCCCGCGGGCCGTCAATGCCCAGGTCTAGTGTATAAATTTGATTTATTAGTTAAATGCCAGCTGAGCGAAGCATGTCAACACTTTCACAGGCTGTGCCACTGCTGTGCCTGCCACTATCAGTAATTGCATCGGCTGTCTCTCCATCATTAGCGACCGTTGGCTAACATTAGCATAGCTGTTTGCCAGATGATGGTCTTTTCTCCAACATGCTGCTGTATCACTTCGTTTGGATTCTTTCACAAGTGTTAAAACGACAAAACATGGACAGATAAGATCTAATCTGTTCATGTTTTGTCGTTTCAACACTTGTGATGTTTGGGCTATTTTGCAGTCGCTAGCTATCTGGGCTGTTTCGAGGAGATTCCTTCCCACCCTGTTCCCAGGTTCCCACCCTGTGCATGATACCCCTTATATACAAGTGTGATTGGTTAAAAATAATTCCCCGTTGAAAAAAATGCTTTTGTGAAAAGAGTGACGTCAGGGGAGTCTAAAAACAACACACAAATGCATTGGATTTCACACATGATAAGCAGTTTGTAAATGCAGGTTCACCAGTTTGTATATAAATGTAAGATCATCTAAATGTTTTATATAAGTATGAAATTTCAAATCAGTTTCTACATATATTTGCAGATTTCTATTACATTTATTTAAAACAAGAACTATTTCTGTATCATGTTTTTTTTTACGTGTGGATTTATACGTATTTATACATGATATATATTTGTGTGGATTGAAAACCTATTTTTAAGGAGTCATTCTGACACACCGCCCTTGTCCCACACAACTTTCTCTCTGATGTTGTAGCGTAGGCCTTTAAGCTCCGTCGTTTTATTTGCATCCTCCCTAGTATGACTGACTTGCACACCAATCTGATTACTGTGCTAACCTCAGCACATGTTGCTATAGAAGTGTGTTCAAGTGGAACTCACGCTTGTGAACTTTGGTTCTACATCACATGCATTAATCTATAAACCCCCATGTTTGAATGATTCATTTTCAAAAAGTGTCAGCCCCATCAGGTGAGACAATGAAATATGATCAAGGAAGTCCAGTTTGAGTAATACATCCCTCAGTTTGAAGGGTTTATAAAACACAGCAATTTATAATAGCTTAACGTCTGGAGATTTCCCATTACAAATTCATGTACTGGGAATGAGAGCTTGCACGTATTTGATTAGCCATTGCACTCCGTTAATGGAGGACATTGCGTTGAATTGGAGCAAAACTTGAGCCAGGACCACAGCTGCTCCAGTACAGTGGTCTCATTTTAAATCAATGAGTGGCTGCTACTCTTGTCGACCACAGCTCAGGAATTTCACATTAGACACTAGTGAATACCTTGGTAATCTCTCAGCTGGTAGATACTGCAGTTATTCTGCTACATTAGGTAAGGACCACAGTTTAATGGATCCCTGGAGAAAAAGGTTGTGGTGTGTTGGTTTAACTCTTCCCTCTCCTAGGCATGCATCGAGGCCCATGAGAAGGACATGGAGATTTCATTTGCCATCCAACGCAGCAAAGACATGATGTGTGGTGTGTGTATGGAAGTGGTGTTTGAGAAGGCCAACCCAAGCGAGCGCCGTTTTGGCATCCTCTCCAACTGCAGCCACTGCTACTGTCTAAAGTGTATTCGCAAGTGGAGGAGTGCCAAGCAGTTTGAGAGCAAAATCATCAAGTGAGTCACTAACACATGGCAAGATAGGGTTTTGGAAGTGGCTGTTGGTTCCATCCTTGTATATGTTAAATGACTTAAATCTGTATCTCTGGTAGATTTTCTCAGGAGATTGTCAAATGTTTTAATCTTTATGAGATTATAACATCAAAACGAATGACTAAATACCCTGTGGTCACATATATCAGACAACTTTTTTTAATCTACAGCTTGTTGACAGAAAGGGAACATCCACACAACTGAGAAGCTTAATAATGCTGCGTTCACACCAAACGCGACGCACAAATTCGCTTTTACTCGTGGGATCATTTGTGTTTATTTGCCTCATTCGCACTAGACGCGCCGGAGGAGTGGCTTATCTCCATGGAAACCATTATCACCCAAGCCATTTTTTTCCGGCATCAACCATGGAAGAAATGACCACTATTGCTGCTTTGTACATGTTGTGGAAGTTCCAGATATCTTGGGAAACTAAAAGCTGTCTTGTCTGGGTTCATAACATCATCCTGAGGTGCTCCGTGGATTTCATCGAAGAGTATTACTGTATCTAGCAAACCACACGTCGGCTGGTTTACTACAACTGTATCAACCCAAAATAGACAATTTTGCTATGATTTAACAATAAACGGACAAAAAGGGATGCCAAAATAACAACATAATAATGCCAATTTGAAAAAAGTCTGAATTCATGTTTTGTTTGTTCTCTCCGAAAGACGACAAGCAAATCATTTTAAAATACTTGTTTTCTCAATGGAGCTCGGATCGATGTAGCTAGGCTTTGCTAACATTGTAGCAGCTCCATTCCATCAACACTCAATATAATGACATCTAGGCGTAAATACGGCAGCGTCGCTATTGTTTGTACCACATGGTTTACACACATACATTTATACACATGGTTTCGTCTGGTCTCTACTAATATCAGGCATCGTAGAGCTCTGGGTGAACACCTACGGCTACAATAATTTTTTCCTCCACAGTTTCTGATTCAACAACAGCAGCACCTCAGTGATGACTGGAGGAGAATCTCAACTGTAGGCTTTAGCGACACAGTGTAACAAGGATTTCTCACCAGTTGAATAATTACGACATATGTAAATAGCGCAATTTTGCATTTACTCGCCTCCATTCGCGTCTTTGCATTGACTTTGTATGTAATCTAGTCATGAGAAAAATTTGCATCGCGTTTGGTGTGAACACAGCATAAGACAAAAAATATAGAAAACAAAACTCAACTCTTCAGTATTGCCATTGATTAAACTATTGTCAATAATTTCATTACTGTTATCTAACAGTTAGCTGTATTGAGCTGATGATATTTCAGTTATAGAATTTGGCAATGGACAGGCCTTATAATGAAAACCAGTAAGGACTTTTCATTTATTTTATATTTTATTCCTATTTATAAAGCCAATTCCCTAAACGTCTGTGCAGGAACTTACTGAGATGACCTTAGTTAAAGCTCATTTCTTTCATTTTTAGTGGAGAACCGATGTGAAATGAAGACAAATGCAATACTTCCAGGCATCCCATCTTGACAGAAATAATGTTAAAGACAGCGCTGCATGCGAGATAAGCCAATCTGGAATGTGAGATATGATTAGCAGTTTGAACAAGTAATGACACCAGAGTATCTGAAAGAAGGGTATGGATTGTTTACTTGAATACACAATCCTTTTTAAAAATGTAAAATTTACCTCTCACTGAGATACATTTAAGGCTCAAATACGGATCGGTAAGATTTTTATTTTGTGAATGCATGACCAGAAATAATTTCCAAGCCTGTCGTTGTATATAAGCATTTGTGAACCAATGAAAAAATTCACTGTGGGAATGTTTGTAGCTCTAGTGTACACAATTTCAAATGCCACGTCCTTCTCCAAGCTCAAAAAGAAAAGGGTCTGACAAAAGAGGTGGCCAGGAGCTCTGAGTCCAAATGAATCCCTTACATTGTTATTAATGATAATAACATACAATAAGGTTGACAGGTTGTGTTCTTAATTAAATGTTCTGGTCATGATGCCACACAGGCCACAGTGACCACACAACTAATCTTCAACAGTACTTGTAACCGACTACAATGTACAAGGACTGTTTCCACCACTTGTTTTTTTTTTTTTTCTTCGCAGGTCTTGCCCAGAGTGTCGGATCACATCCAACTTTGTCATCCCAAGCGAGTACTGGGTGGAGGATAAGGAGGACAAGCAGAAACTCATCCAGAAATACAAGGATGGCATGGGGTACACAGATCATTTCCTATGCTGAGGAAAAACTTGCTTAAAAGCTGCATCTCTGCTGGACTTATTTCTGCCTTATTTCTACCAGCTGGTCAAAGACACAGGGACACAATCTGTTTTTCTGCTTCTTTAGTTTTCACTAATGGTTAAGCTGAGTTTTTGTTTCTTTTTTTTAAAGGCATTTAATCTTTTCAGTCCGGCTTATTTTCAATCTTGGATGGTGATTCTGCGGGAGTGGGCGGATGATCCAGTGTGTAAAAGAAAATTCTGTGTTCATTTAAAAAGCTCCACTGAGAAAACATCTATCTTCCAAAGATCGATAGTGTTGTTTGATGCCTCTGGTGTGCTTTTGTGCTCTGAATCACTGAGACACTTTGAACTTGCTGTACTTTTGCTCCTTTTGTCTTCTCCAGGAGTAAACTGTGTCGATACTTTGACGAGGGTCGTGGAACGTGTCCTTTTGGCTCAAATTGCTTCTATAAGCACGTCTTTCCTGATGGACGGCTGGAGGAAGCGCAACCCCAGCGAAGACAGACCGGATCCAACAGCAGGAATCGGGTAAGAGATCACACTACCTCCTCAAATCCTGTCATTGGCAAGTACTCATAAAAATACTGAAGTGCTACCAAGATTGTCACTGTTTGTCAAAAGCAACTGACAGCAACACCGTCTCACCTATAGTGCCCTCTGCTGGATGTGGAAAATAGAAAGTGTAAGAATATGTGACCTGCAATATTTAAACTTACTTAAAAGGTTCAATGTGGCTTTTGTAGAGTAAATACTTTTGACTCGGGAACACCTATTAATACAGTGTTATCCAGTTCAACAAAATGAACTGAGAAATGGTGAACTTCATTTGCATCATTTGTCTTGTGATGCATGATGGAAGTTTCTCAAATAAAAAATGTATTTTTATTTATTTATTTACCTCTCATGACCTACATAAGTAAACAAGACCTTCAACAAGTAGATTTGCTAATTCTATATAGTTATTCTTAATGCTTGTCATCGGTGCCACAGGGTCCGATTCTAGCAAAATCCGACAAAAATCATTCAGGTTCACCAGAAACTCCCTCAGCTCCAATTGGAGCCGGGCCGACGACAGCGACCAGCCCACCTCGGACAGACCCAGATCCAACTTGTTGCCGCCTTAGACCAGCTAGAGCTCCAGTGCGAGGTGGAGAGCTCTGCACCCGGCAGCAGAGGCTACTCCGACCAGGAGCCTCGCCTCACTGTTCCGCCGGCCCCCACTGGGAGCCGTCTCTGCGGCTGGAGAACCACGCCATACTGCTGGCGTGAAGGGAAGGGGGGCAGCAGAGAACCAGAACTAGTTTTCTGGTGCTTGGAAACAATACTTATCATCACAACATTACATTTCCTCGTAGTAACTTTGAATATATCCCCTCATCAATGAAATCAGTTTAAATGCTATCATGTCCATTGTACTTTTTTTTTCTTCATTTTTATCATTGAATTTCCGAGGCCAAAATAGTTTTGACAATTGCCCATCCCAAGTGTGGCAGAGTGATTTGGATATAAAATCCATTAGTGACAGAAAGTTAACTATGTCAAAATGATGAAATACTGAATAAAAATATTGATTTACGTGGTCAATATTTTGTGATATTTAAATCTAGATTATGAGATTATCAAAATTATGAGCTAGTAAATAAAAATGTTGAGTTGGTGAATTAAATCAAACAAAAAAACTTTTTTCAGTGTCTTAATGGAAAACAATGAGAAAGTAAAGCATTATTTTGATTATTAGAAGAATTTGATTTATATTACGATTTTGACTTATTAAAAGGGCAAAGTTAGGATTGGGGGGGGGATCTATTTGCTGAAATGGAATATAGTACTCATAGCTATGTTTTCATTAGTGTATAAGCGTTTGAAACTAAGAAAGATATTTTCGTTTGCTTAGAGATGAGACCTTCATATCTACATAGGGAGCGAGTCCTCTTAACGGAGTCTGCTGTGTTGCACCGCCATGTTTCTACAGTAGCCTAGAATGGACAAACCATTAGAGGGAGCTTTTTCACGTATTTACGCTACCTGAAGGCCACTGTACTACTCTGACAAATTTGGTAAATATCAGCCACAGCATGCAAAACCATGGTAAGGCTAACATAACCATGTTTTTGCTTTCTGCGGCTCACATTACTACAGTCTTGGAAGGCAGGAGTGAGCGAAGCGGTATTCAGTTGGTTTGCAATCTGCAACCTCACGTCTAGATGCCACTAAATCCTACACACTGAACCTTTTGAGTCTGAAATTGGTATTATAATTTTGAGTAGCATCATTTTTGTCATTCCTAACATTTCCTCTTACTTTTTTTTTTCTTGAAGAAATGTGCTTCTATACTTTCCAAACTATTATTGTCCTCAGAATACATTCTTCTTTGAGAATAAAACTCTTTCCCTCTTCCTCTCAGAACTCAAGACGAACGCCGCTGTGGGACATCTTCGACGAACGGGAAAGCACCGACTCCTTTGACAACGAGGACGAGGAGATGGTGACGTTTGAGCTGAGCGAGATGCTCCTCATGCTCCTCGCCGCAGGAACAGACGATGAGGTGACGGATTCAGAGGACGAATGGGACTTGTTTCACGAGGAGCTGGACGATTTCTATGAGATTTACCTATAGCAGCCCCCCCCCCCCGTGTACTAGACACTAGAATGGACTGTCTTGTGCGAGTGATGGACAGTAGCTTTTTCCCCACCCCCTGTATTGTGGCAGTGCTTTATAGCAGGCCATTAATAAATGAACTTTTAAAAGAAAAAAAAAAAAAAAAAAGTCCAACAAGTGCTCGTGCTAAACATTTTCTAGACATCTATCCTCGTGGGTCTATCTTGTGCAATTCATGTTAAAAGGAAAAAAATGACAAAAAGAACTCGATATAAGATTCAACAAATTATAACTTTCTTCAAATATTGCTAATAAACATTGTCAAGTTTATTTGTGGGTGTGGGTTTGACTTGTTAATCATCTACCCAGGTGTTAATATGTACTTCTGAGACTCTGAGGATGCACTCTTACTTACTCGGCACCATTTACTGTAATCGTGATGGGCATGTTGTAAGATTTTACATATGCTTTTTTTTTTTTTTCTTTATTAAAGCTGCTGATAGCCAATATATTGTGCTGATGTTAAATACATTCACCATGATCATGTTGTACTGAAAAGTATTTACTGTGTCCCTTTTTTCCAAGGTGAAAAAGTCTGTTATGAGGCATTTAGATTATAATGAAACACTGTCCATCAAAGCCCAGACATTGGAACTCTTGTAAGGTTTGTGGCTGTTTAAAGCAGGGTGACCCCGGGCCCTTATCCTGAATAGAATACTCAGACATTTTAGTGACATAAGATAAGTTATGGAAGAGATGTAAGAAATCTTTTCTTTTTCAGTGGAAAATTACTCAAGCACACAGATTTGAGTCCACAAAATTTGAGCTGCTCAATTCTGCCACTTGTGGCTGGAAGCTATACTACACAGAATTGTACTCTCCTTTACATATCTTCCGGCTGGACAGTGAAGCGGTCTCGTTCTTCAGTAACACATTATATATGGATCTGGGCTAGGGGAAGACCTGCTAAGTGGCCCTCACCTTCCTCCTCTCTCTTTCTCCTCACACACGGACTAGTCTACGAAATCTTCTGCCCTTACAATGAATAATGAATTTATTGTGAAATTTTATATTGGGTTTTCAAAATACTTTTGTTTTTCTGTGATCCAACTAAAGTATGGGCCAATTGGCTCCATACAGCGGTCAAATAGACAAAATAAAGAACTTCATTTAAAATTTGCTGAGCATCTAGGTACCAAGTCCTTCCTCAGAACCAGGCTATAATGAGTCAACTCTAATAACTCTTCAGCAGTGCAGAGAATCACGGAGGTGAGAGACTTTCCATTCCCCACAACACCAGTGTGAAGTGTACGGTAGATTCGCTGCTCTTTCTTTGCTGCTGAGACGCTCATCCACTGACTCCTGATAGCTGGTCTCAACCTGTTAAACTCCATTTGAATGCATATGTTTATATTGAAATGTGTGTTTTCTATGTTCCACAGCCATCCATCTTAACTTGAAATTAAAGTTTATCAACTTTAGACTGTTTAGTCTAAATACTTTTGTCTGTTGTCTTGTCTGTAAGTCACGACCTGATAGCCATCAGTGTGTAAATTATCGTAGAAAATATACACGGTTACTGTGTGTGATTATATGTTGAATGATGTAGTGAATGCAATGCGATATACATATACGAGATATGTACGTGATCAAGGATCTCTAAAAGTTGTATTTGCTCCCCTTTTTCTTTTGTGCTTATCCGATCTGTGATCTGATTTGTGATACGATCCGAACCGTGAGTTTTATAATCTGTTGCACTATTTGAGTGCCAATTTGAATACGGCGACTGCATGTGGCTCAGTGGTATCAGAAGATCGGCGGCACAACATGTAGTGTGAGCTTTGAGTGGTATACAAGTACATTTACCATGTATGTTTGTGTGTATGTTCTTCTTTTCAAATTAACACTTTTCAAAAACAGTTTATTAAACTTTGTACTACAGAGTGCACTGCACATGCCTCAAAACAGTTAATCAAGCATTCACACATTGTCAATGTAGGGTGCATTAGTATGTACACCTCTTTCTATCGGGTGTATAAATAGCAAAACTTAATTTATGGAAAATTTACTTTTTACTGGCTTCTCTGAATTGAAAACCTGTACCGTTTAAATTTCTCCAGCCATTGTGGGGACAATATTGTTATTAATTTCTTTATCTCTGTCTATGTTAGCGACATTTCACTGACTCCACTGGGAGTCTACCTCAGGCATTGTTGATTTGATTCTCTGCTGCATGTTGACTGAGCAGCCCATAATATAACAACCAGATTGCTACTAGTGCCAAATAGTTCCACAGGATGGTGTCTCCCTTTTATGATATGATCCGAATTTATCTTTCAAATCACATATTGAAAACCTTTTTTTCCAAGCTGAAACTTAAATTTGGTTATTTTTTGGTAAGAAATACCGTTTCTACCTCTACATTTGATTTTGGCAACTTTTTTTTTTTCCTTAATTGGATTACAGTGATCCGCTCTGAATGCACCTTTTCTAAAGTACAGAAGAACCTGAAATTGCCAGAGGCGATTTCAGTGGCGGAATTTAATTCCATTTTAAAAGATTTGAGAAAATAGCACTCGTGGTCAATGTGGTTGCCATTAAATCATTTAAAAAAGACAAGGTTTTGGACAAAAGCGTTTTCCAAATCAATAAAGGTCATGTAAATTAAATCTGAAAACTGAAATTTAACTCTTGAAAGATTATTTTCATAGCCTATTTATCAGTTACTTTTGCAAATATATATCAGTTACACTTTGAAATCTATACGAATCACTTCAAATCAGCATAAATTAGATCCACCGCAGAAAGAACGTCACTTTTAAAGATGGTTTGCCTGTTACTCCAGTTATTTATTTCTTCTAAAACAGTGGTGAAAAACACCTGGAACAAATGCCAGGAGTTGAGTTAACATTAAAACAACATTTTGACTGGGATGTTAACTGCATGTCAAATGAATCAGAAGGCCCCTGTTACCACTTAAAAGCAACTAACACATCTTATTCATCCTGCATGCTCACATGCACTAAAAGCATGCATGGCTATGTCAAGAAAGCAAGGAGAAGCTCTGATAACATCACATCGCACATAATAAAAACGAAATAATAAATACATGAAAATAATTCAGCTGAAGTCCAGTCCATCAGACTCCATGCCTTTCTTTGCGCATTTGCACCTTTAAGAGCATCAGGAAGGAAGAAAGAAGGGAGAAAGGGAAGCGACGCACGACTACAATGATTGCAAAAACTGGGAACGACAATCCGAAGGCAGACTATCTCCGATCCGAAGCGAGCTATTGCCCAGACTCCCCCGTCTCCTCTTCTCCGGAAGCCGGGCAGCTAAGCAGGAGGCGGGACACCCAGACCACGAGCGGTAGCATCATCCAGGAGAGCGGCAGCATCCAGCCACTGGTCTACTCAGCCGCGGCCGCCGCCTGCATCATGTCATCGGGGGAGTTCATGCAGACCGCTCCGCTGCTAGCGCACAAATCCAAGAGGAGCGTGCTGTACAAGGCGCTCTGCTTCCTCCTTCTCGTCTTCCAGGGGGGCATTCTGGACTTCTACCTCATCATCTTCACCGACTTGTACTGGTGCTCATGGATCGCCACGGATCTGGTGGTGATCTCGGGCTGGGGGATTTTCTTCATGAAGAACGCGCGGAGCAAGAGGGAGCGGGCCTGCGGCTTCCACCAGAAGAGCTCCATCTTCGGCTGCAACCTCGGGGAGTTTACCTACGCCTACCTGGCCTGGCTCATATATGTTATCGCCTGCACCCCGAAGGTGGTGCTCATCCTGGAGACATCCATCCTGGACCTGATTGAGCTCAAGGTCCCGTGTGGAGTGACCGGCTTCAAGATCATCATGCTGCTGTCCGCGCCCCTGCTCTTCTGCCTCATCAACTCTATCATCGAGGATTTAAACGGGGCGACGGGGCACCACTCCCAGAGCTGCTTCATGAGCACCTGCTTGGACCTGCTGGACAGCTTCACACTGGTGGAGATGCTGCTGAGGAGCGAGATCCCCACCGTGTACCTGAAGTACACCGTCGTCTCTGTGTATTTTGTGGCCCTGGCTGTGCCGGTGATCTGGCTTTACGAGCTGACGGCGTCGGAGCTGCGCTGCCGGTGGCTGTGGGCCCGCTTCTCCACCTGCCTGGTGGTCAACGCGCCCCTGCTTGTAGTCAGGTGCTTCCAGGTCTTCGTCTACAGGATGCCGGTGTCGGTGTTCATGTTCAAAAACATCTTCTTCTTGGTCTTTAAGTTCCTGGAGCTGGTGGAGCAGTGTGTGGCGGTGCGGGGGGTCCGGAGGCTGACCGGAAGCAGCAACCCGGCCCAGTTCTCCCACTGCGTGTCCGAGAACGACATGTGTCCGCACGGATACGTCAACACCCTGGCAGTCACCCAGTCCTAGAGCCGGGGGCCACGGGCTGAGGGTCTGAGGTGATGGCGGGAAAGTGGAAAAGTCGTGTTGCGTTCCAGTTACGCTCAGGAAATGGGAAAATCCAACTGGAATCCAAATTAAAAACCCAACTCCTGCTTCCAGATTGTGGCTCTGGATAAATTATGACTTGGGGAAAAAAAGACACCACAAACCTACATGAAATGATATTCAGGAAATAATATGTTATTATATTTCACATTAAATTAACATTGGAAAGAAAATCTAAAGCTAATTATCCAGATCCAAATGTAAAGGGTTACTTTACCCAAATGGCAAAAACACATATTTTCTCAGTTACCTCTAGTGATGACTATATAGGTGTAGAGAGGCCATGGGGCCCAGACCCTAGATGGTAATTCAACCTTATACAATTGTGGCTAATATAAATAGCTTGGACTACAAATTGCATGTACTACTTAAATTGACGTCTATCTTCCCACAAACAGTGTCCCTGTGACTATGGTGAGCACGCTGGAGGAAGTTTTCATCCGAATGGCTTTCTAAAAAATAAATGGTTCCTAAAAAAACAGTCTGGTGTCCTTTTGATTTTTCAAAGTAACAGGGGCATCATTTGTGGAAAGAGATGTTGCTTTAGAACTTTTAGAATTGTGTGAGCACAGACTGAATCCAACCCAGGGGTGAAGAAATAAATCTCAGAGATAAATAAAAATATTGAATAAATAAAAAAATTCCAGTGAAAATATCTGCAGGTTAGATTCCACTGACATGGGTTTTTCAAAGTCTGAGACTGTGGGCCTACCCTCAGACAAAGCTTGGAAGAATATATGGCTCATCTATAAAAAAATGGGCCCCATGACTGGATAAAATCACAGGAGCTACCTTAGGGCCCTTGCCATTAAGTGGTGTATATTACCAAACAACACTGTGTAACTCGACCGAGTTACAAAGTATTTGCGACTGTAAGACCTGAGGCCTTCGGGGCCTGATAATCGAGCTACGACTGTGTTAAAACAACAAATATATTGGGAGTATGATGGATAAAACATCATGAAAATAAAATAATATATATAAGATTATGTTGCTGAGTTGGAAAGATGTGAGATAAGGGCAACTCTGAAACCTCGAAGCTAACTAATCTTTCTGGGGTTTCTACTTGGAAGTAAGACATTTTACACAACAGGAGAATGGATTTTTAAATTTTTGGACATGTCTGGAATGCATCACCTGATCCTTACAGCCACAGATCAGTCTACAGGTGCTACAGTCAAATGCAACTCCTCCAATAGCCTACAACAAATGGAGAACAAACTGTAGTGCATTGGACCTTGTGTTGAATTATGTGTGTTCAGTCTGAACCGATGTGGTAGTGTGCAGAGGGACACAGACAACAGCTGGAATTTGAGTCGTGTTGGGACTTAAAGTGCCATTTGAAGAATCCTCTGGCTCACCAGGGCTCTGCTATACCCCCCCCCCCCCCCCCCTCCCCTCCCCTCCCTTTACCCAATTGTTTTCTATTGACAACAGTGTTGCATATCTCTGCTGGTTCTAAATGCTGTGTCTGGTACTGAGAGTAGAGTAGACACGTGTGTGTGTGTGTGTGTGTGTGTGTGTGTGTGTGTTTAAGTCAATACCATGCATAAAGATCCAACAGTGCCATGACAAACAGCCCTACAATGGACATGGCAGATCAAAGTATATGAAGAAGATGTATAGTAAAAACATTGTGCATTATAGATCAGAGGGGTCTGAATGGATTTTAGTGCCTATTATTTTGGAGCTGAATTAACTCAATTTATTGAGGTGTGCAATTTGCCAGCTTTGTTTGCTACTAGTGATCAGTGTTTAGAGGTTCAGATGTTGTGCCTTGTGAACAGCGTAGCGTAGGACTGCTGAGGGCTCAAGACTGATGAGAAGGAAAGTCCACCATAAAGGACAATACACAGAGTTTTGTCAAGTTTATGCCCATTTACTGCAAATCACACACCTGTTTACATTATTGCTACTATTTTGTGTAATGTTTTACATGTCTGCCTACCTCCCAGGAAGCTACTAGTTTCCCATCATTTTAATACAACTTTGAAATTGAATTTTATCCCCACTAAACCACCACAGTGACCATCATGTCTTTTGTTTGTCAAATTATACTTACGCTTAATGTCTGTTTAAGTACAGATTGATTTGACAAGTCTGCACTGTATACCATGTGGCCAATAGTATGTGTACTGCCCACATACTTTTGGTCTGGTTTTCCTGGTTTGTTCTTGGTACTTAACTAAGCTCAACGTTCATATGACGTTCAAGGTGGAAGATGACCTATGAAGTAACTTTCAGGTCTCTGCAGGTGATTTTTATGCTGCATTGAAATTAACTGATCCCAGTGACTCCCTGGAGAAAAGCAACTGCAAAACATGCTGTTTGCTTAGAAAATGGCCAGAATCACTGGCATCCAATTTATGGGCACAAGACTTGCAGGTAACAAGGGTCAAACATGCAAAGTGAGACTTGCTGGGCAAACTCTGCTCTAATGGTTAATGGCTGCTGACGAACACAATGTCAGAACCAACAAGGAGAAAAAGCTCAGTATAAATCAAGTTTAAATAGGTTTTCCACCCATACGCAAACTACTTGAATGTGAAAGCTCCATACTTATATAACATGTTAATGACAACAATATGGCAAAGACTATCTGCTGATCTAGACCATGAGATGTGGTTGAAAGTGATGTTGAGATTATTTGTGTCAAAATACTATTCACAATCTCCAGAACAAATTGTCACTCTCAATAATGCAATAAAAAAGTTGAATGAATAGATATTTGTTGGATATTCCCGTTGCAGACACCAGGCTGCTCTTATGAAGTTGACCCTGAAGAGTGACCTCTCTGTGGAGTCCTGCTGTACACAAAATACATCACTGCTTCAGTGCTTCTCCTGGCTTTGTTTCTCATGTTGCACTGAGAGCAGCATTTTAAATGCTTATCATATATTGCCAAAGTATTTAAAATGTTATATTTTATACTATTTTGTATTATTTCCGCATGCCAGTAATCTGCTAAATCGTTGCATATGTAAGATACATATAGGAGGTACCTACACTGTTGAAAAGGCTCTAACAATGTGTATTTGGATTTGCACAAGAAGCTTACCACACAGTCAACTCAAAAGCTGGGGCATTTCTTGACATTGAATTTAAACTGAAGTGTAGTAGGCCTTTAACCTGCATGAACAAGCACAGTGACACTGAAACTACCAAAGGCTTTCATGGACATGAATATTCAAAAGGAGCCAATCATGCAACACAGATTCAAATGTTTAGCCTACGTGCAAAGAAAAACACAATGTGTGCAATCTGAACACTTGTCTTTCATTATACAGGCTTTCTTTTTCTTCAAACTTGTTTACAGGGAAAGAACATTGCTGTTGTTTACAGATCGGATTTCACCTGTGCTGTAAAGTCGTGTGGTACTGATATAATCCAATCTATGTACTGTAGATGTAAAACCGATTATGTGGTTAAAACCTGAAATAAATCTGAGGAAACTACTGTACAAAGTTTTAAAAGTCATTTAATATTTTTGGGGGATTTCTTTATAACAGAGGAAAATCACTGACCCTGACCCAAAGATAAGTGCTGTAAGAGACATTAAAGAACTTCATTATCAAGAAAGTGTAATCCTAACACAAACACACTGATAAAAAAATATTATTTACAATATTCCAGGATATTTGACCTTTCTCCCATGGATAAAAGGACAATTGTTGAAGGCAGCACACACATCACATATTTCCTTCAATGCAGTTTAACTGCAGAAACAAAATCAAAACAGTAAGAATTCAAATATTTTCAGTTTAAAACATTCAACAAATGAACTCACATTGTCCACAGAATGTTAGGAAGTAAAAGTCTTCAATGATATCCATGTACTGTTTTGAAGAGATATCTACTGAAATGAGCATGCTAACCACCTAGCCCCGGCACGTCCTGCAATACCACTTGTACCTAGAGAGGCGGTAGTGAGCACAAACCACAGCGCCAGGAGTCACAGCGTGGAGCGCTAGGTCTAACCTGTGTGACAGCAGGAATAGAAAGATGTTAACTAGGCGGGGTGTTGGGGCAGTCCACCAGGATCAGAACTCTGGCTCTGGAGTTAGTGCTGGCTGAATTCAAGATGGTAGTTAACTTAAGGTCCGTCTCCAGAGCCGCCCCGCACCTTTAAAACTAGACGTCCACGAGATTTTATCAGGGCCCCCCTACAAGATGGGGCCTCAAGAGCGTGTGAGAATCCATGTCTCTAATCAGTTCAGAATGTGTTTCAAGTTACTGCCAATTTGTGAACCTGGAGCTTTCGGGCCCCAGAGGATCTGTGCAGTTGGTGCTTTGCAACCTCCTGTCTGAGTTCAGCTGCAGTTCCTCTAATGCTCAATAGGTGCTGATGCAAATGTCTCCATCATTTCTTCCTCCATTTAAGAAGTCCAACATCATTTTCCTGTACATATCTACCGGGTGCAACACCCAAACAAACAACTGTTTTTGACATGAACAATATTCATGTAAAGTCATTGCGTTTTTGTTTTATGATCATGTTGATTTGTCTTCATTTGTTTTGATCAAATAACAATAATACAAAAATAATATAGGAGTTATTATATCCAGAAAATCATCAACTAATATTGGAGCCTCACCCTTTACTGGCCACAGAAACACCTTTGTGTTTTGGGCTCTTACACCCTCCTACATTCAGGCACTCATTATGATCACACAGGTGACATAGGTTAAAGTCAGTGGAGGTTATCCGAGATTCTTCTGAAACAGCTTCTCCTGCAGTCTTCTCAGAGCCACCAGCGGATCCTCTTTGACAGGGCGTTCATGCTGGGAGGACATTTTGGAGATGTACCCTTGATCAGATCCACTGCTTGGACCCTTTCCACTGGGCCCTAGAACCTCCTCCATCTCTGCAGGCTGAGAGTGGCAGGTTTCGGATTGATGGAAGTATTCCCTCTGCATGCTGGTACAAGATAATTCTTGAGGTTTTAAGTTCAGGGAGTCCTGTGGGGCAGAGTTTGTCTTCTCCGAACGAGCAGAGAATTGGCCTTTCGGTAGCTCTTCCTCTTCCTCATCCTCTGTGGGAATTTGACTGAAGGGTTCTGCCTGGAGGAATAGCCAGTTCTGTCTTGGTGGTCGCAGGTTGTTTAAAACAGGCTCAACCATGTAGACAGATTCTAGCCTGGGGCAGTGAGGATGCACATCATCCGTCAACACCTCATCCGGGTTTGACAGATACTGATGTTTGTGCTTAGGGTTGACTACTGGTGTAAGTTCTGCCACTGATGACTGTTCGCGCTCTGGGTTGAGTTCAGGTGTAAGCACGAGAAGACTGTCATTTTCATTGATTTCTACCTCATGGATGTAGACAGGAAGTCCATCTCTGATTAGAGGAACACACTCTAGGACTGGAGGGATCTGTAGTTGGTCTAAGAGTCGGTTAGCCTCAGTCATGACCTCCTCCTCATCGTTCACACACTCCTTCTCGAACCAGTCAGGATTTTCCAACTGGTAGGCCTGGAAGGCTTCGATGGCATTCTTCAGGGCTCTACCTGATGGACAGTCGAAATATTCATCCCCACCAATGCCCTTGATGTGGTTGACCTGACCTGGCTGATACTTCTCAATGTCTAGGATGCGGAAGTACAACTCTTCGAAATGCTTCATCAGCTTGTATTTGACTGCGATGTCAAAAACTGATGGCACGTCTTGTTCCCTGCTGATGTCATCAAAGTAAGCCACCATGTACTTGCCCAGCATGCCGGCCTGGTGCATGTCTGGTAGGAAGAGGTTGAGAAAGGGAGTGAGCATGTCGTCAGTAGGGGAGAGAACGTCTTCCCTCAGAGTCACCCGGCCTTGACCGCACATGGCCCTCCACTTTGCCTGGACGCCTTGCGAGCACAGCACCAGGATTTTGTCAGAGGGATTTTTGAGCTGTTGTCGTTGCCACTCAAGCCAGCGAAGGCGCCCCACCATGCTGACTGAGGTGGAATCTAACAGGTCCACAAGCACATTGGTGCCACACTTGGCCTGAAGGAAGGCGCAGAGCTTTAGCACTACATCCCTGTAAAGGCGGTGGTCCTGAGAGTAGATGACCAGCACTTTGGGAGGCTGTTTAAGTTGCTGCTCCCACGGTATTTCACCTACCACAGGTGCTGCAGTAACACCAGGTTTGCCTGAAAGTGCATGAGAGCACAGATGAATGCCATAAGCAAATTAAGAGTCATTTTGAAGGTGCTATATGCAAACATTCAGATAATTGATAGAGCAGCAAACAACTATTTGCTATAACTATAAAACTTAATATGTATTGCGACTAACCTTGCTTCCGGCATAGGACGTACATAACAACTGCCATCACAACACACATAAATACCACTCCCAGGACGACAAATGTGTACACGGGGACATCAGGGGCATCTATTGGCTTTGCTGTGGAAATCAGAACACAGTTCACTAATTAGCATTTCCCATAGGGTGTTGTTTTAGTCCTTTTTAGAGAAAAAGTAAGGAATTATTTTCGGAAAGGAGCCATTGTGCCCTTAAAAGTGACTGATGGATCACATGCCATTGGGCTTAATGTGTGCAAAGCAGAAGTAGGCGTTGGTATTAGAAATCTACAGAAAACAAAATATTCCATTAACAGGTATTTACCTGTTTTCATGACGTAAACTGAATAGCAGCTGTACAAGCTTAATATAAAAACATGGTGTCTTGATGTAGGGAGAGTCTGTCTATCGGCGCTCATCTTTCCTGACTCAAGACCTTATTGCCAAGTTCACAGATCGGTATGGTTCAGCAGTGAGCACAGAATGGCGAGGAAGTAGGAATTTGAGAAATGTCGAGAGCAGTTTGCAGTACAGGTGGAGCTCCCACTATTTTCACTCACATGGCCAAATGCTGTTAAACAGGTCTGGCTACGTTTCTAATTTGTTAGGAGATTTGTATTAATCTGTACTTATTTTGTCCTGTTTTCCTTGTTGCTGAAAAAACAAAATTTCCTCACTGGGATCAATAAAGACTTACTGTGCCTTGCAGTATGTTCACCCATGCGCAAAATGGAAGAAGACACTATGAGAGCACAATTATCAATTAAAATGTTTTACTATAATTTTTTTATATTTGGGCTGTATGAAATGGACCTACACAAAATAAGTCAAAATTGGTGAGGTGATATGAAAAAAAAAAACTTGTTTAAAGAAGTAAAAAAAAATTAAATTGGTGTGTGCATTATGTATTCACCCTCTTTGCTATGAAGCCCGTCAATAAGATCCGGTGCCACCAATTACCTTCAGAAGTCACACAACTAGTTTAAAAAAGTCCATTTATGGAGTGTTATGGAGTCAAAGTGTTACATGATCTGTCACATGATCTAGCGGAGCACCATTATTACAAAATGGAAAGAATATGGCACCACAACCCATCTGCCAAGAGAGGACAAAAATTCACGGCAAGCAAGGAGGACGTTAATCAGAGAGGCAACAAAGAGACCAAAGATAACCCTGACAGAACTGTAAAGCTCAACAGTATCTGGCACAGAGCTGGGCTTTATGGAAGTGGCCAGAAAAAAGCCAGGTGCTTAAAGATATGAATGAATATCAAAATCATGGCTAGGAGCCAACATACCAGGACAAAAATCCAGAGTTCTCTTTCGACGGGCACATTCCTGGCCACATTGTGGGAAAAGAGGTTTGATCTGAAGCGAAGAATGAAGTAATGTCAACAAATGTCATCATAGAGAATGTAGAGTTATTGCCATCTCGAAAAACAAAAATAGTAGTACACTAACATCACTCAGCAAAATATTTTACCTCAGCATCAAACTGGCAGCAAAATCTTGGCCATTTATCCAGGCTGAACGTTACATTCAGGGTCTTCTGATTGGCCTGGAGAAGAGAGTTTAAAAAAATGCATTCATCTTCTATGTGAGACAGCCTACTGCTGAAAAATATCCAGCATAATGTGACCTCACCTTGTATGTGCGGCCTACATGTTGGGTAGTGGAGCAGCTAACAATAACAATGTATTCCTCACAGAGAGTGTCGGGAGTGAAGCTGACAGCCAGAGCGGATCTTCCACGGACTGCAGTGATCTTAGTCAGACTGATGTTAGGCTGCCACAGACTTCCTACAGTACAGCAACAAGGCAGCGTGTTAGAAGTGGTCTCTGTAAATTACCCACTCTTACTGGGCTTTAGAATGTCAGGGACTCACCTCTCTCTATGCAAAACTCGGTCATCTGCATTTTGGGATCTGGACAATCTGTGTAAATCAGAGAATTTCATCAAATTCAAGTCAGGAAGACTAAGAGTTCTGCAAAGTGAAAACGACACTGGATGCACCTAGTTTGCTTTATTTCACAAACTAGGCGCTGTTTTGAGTTTAGGAAATTGGGAAAGAGTTGTACGAGTCATCACACTGTAATCTTTTGTTTGCAGATATCAGGAGTCTCATTTATAACCGTTGCGTACACACAAAACAGGGCCTGAAAGATATACTGTACAAGATATACATTTAGCCAGCGTTAACAGTGTGTGTACGAGCCTCGGAATAAAAGCCTGTTGCTGTTCATCAAGTTGTTGTTCGTCTGGTGTATAACTACACTACAGAAACATTACATCTGGCACCATTAAGACTGTGCAAATGGCAGAATTGGGAGTGAACGAGTGTTTTTCCTCTCGGTAGTCTCCATGATTCACCGTAAAGAGCCACTGCGGATCAGCAGCTCATTTCTATGCATCAACATTCATAAGTTGCTTTGCTTTGACCATTTATTGTTTAATGTGGGTGTGTAGTGGGCGGCATGTGAAGCTGAACCAGCTGCTCACATTTACAGGTTGATTTGGGATTTATAAAAGGAAATGTCTCACTGGCAGGAAGGTTTTATAAATCTGAATATGTTTTGGCGTACGTGCATTTGCAAAAACGTACGTTCCTCCTTTGAACGTATGCAAACATTTAGTGTGAATCCTACACTCTGTTTTATAAATGAGACCCCAGATCTGTATATATATATACACACTGTACATAATACATATATACATAATCCTGTATATTCCAGTTAACCATTTTACTTAGGCTCCAAACTAACACACTAACGCACAGATTAATAACACGTGTTGAAAACTAACAAATATGAAAACTGGAGTGAGATAAATTTGACTTTACACATTTGTGTTAATACATTTAATAAAATAAAACATAAGCATGAACAGACAAATATATAAACTCTTTTGGTTTTAACTCACCAGGGACGTTGACATCAGTGCTGACGTCGTAGCCGCTGTGGTTCAGCTCTGTTTTGGGGATGTTGAAGACAGAGACCCGGTATGTCTGACCAGGGTCCACCACGAGCGTGTTAGCTGAGAACGACCACTGAAAGAGCAAAACAATATTGTCCGTTAGAAACTTTGTTGACTGATTTGACCAAATACAAACTGTGTCGCTAAGCTCTACGTGGAGCTATGCAACAGGGTTTTATTTCTCTGGTCTTGATCGTCTGCATTTTATATTGACCTGCACTAAACTGCACAATATTTTGGGTGCCCAGTTATGGCTGCATGCTCAAGGCGGTGACTCACACTTTCTAAAAACACCTTTTATTACCCGTTTTATACTCTCACTGCCTGCCTACTCCTCACTAACTACTCTTAACCAGCCGATTGGGGGCGCTAGCAATAACCAGACGGACACTTCCAGTTCTGACTACTGAAGCCAAAGCGAAATGTCTTAAACTTGCACTCTCTCCACGACCAGCAGGGGGCAACTTCTGTGGTTCCAAAAAGAAGTCCAAGTGTATAGAAAATTACACTACTTCTTACTTGATTTATTACCTCAGTGAAGATTGTAAACATGAGTTTATGTTCTCAATCTCTAGTTTCAAGTCTTCTTCAATACAGCATGATGTTCATTTAGTAAATTATGGTCCATTTAGAGTCAAATAGACTCTAGAAAGCAAGGTATCCTTTAGGGCCAGAGCCGTATACGGCGTCTCTCCATAGCAGTCCTAATATGTCACTTCCGTTCAGTGGTTGCAAAAAGCCAAGATGACAATGGCCAAAATCCAAGATGGCGACGGCCAAATTGCCGAATTTGAGGCTTATAAAATTGAAGTTTATTATCATTATTTCTGTAAGTGCCAATTTGTTATTCTTTTGTTTTGTTGGGGGGCGTAGTGCCGCTGTCAATTATGTAAGAGGTTACTATAATTAGGAGGGTTACTTGATGCAGGTGTTGCTGACTGGGCAGAAGCGAACAGTTTTTGACTGTGCGATAATGAATGAAGATGAATGTTATGATTTATTTTGTCTATGAGTTAGGAAAGTGGCTGTGCTCTTTTTGTTTTGGAAGTGCTGCGATTGTAAGACATAAATTGTCTATACTTTTTGCACGTGTCTAAACAAAGCAATTAGCAACCGTGGTGGCCTTTGTTTGATAGGCAATGGGGTCACTACAATTACATTAAAATAAGCATTGCCAATCCAGTTTCAGGAAAGTACGCTTGAATAGGACTGTGTTAAGAAACATCTCAGCTTTCCATCATGGGTTTCTTATAGAGTAACATATGAACTGTTTCGTTATGTAAATGAGCTCCACCTCTTTGCAAAATCCTGATGGCAATTGTCGCCAAGGGCATAAGCAGCTTATATTGTTCAATGAAAAAACAGTGGCTGAGATCAGGTCCAGTTCTGATGTTATGAACTGTGATAATACCAGCAGGACATATTCAGGGAAAAAACACAGAAGTTCTCTGATCTTAAAATCATACAATAGTATGAAATATTTGCTCCCTTTCTGTATACCAATATAGAATATTATATTATAAGGGTCACATATTTATAATGGCACTATCATTTTACGAAATATCTGAGTTGTTGTGAGCCACCCACCTTTTCCCCCGTCGGACTTCTCATTGAGAGTTTGTCTTTGAAGGAATATCGGACACACAGGTTCTGGTTGGTGGACGTTACCAGAACATGAAGCTCGGTGGCTTTCAGGTAACTTATACTGCCTGAGGAGAGACATAGCAGAGGTCACTGCCTGTCTTCACTACATCACATCAAATGAAGCTAAACCCAAGTCATCATCTGAAATTTAACAATTATTAAATGTACTTTTTCCTTGTCTACCACTACTTCTTGCAAATTTTAATGTAATACCTGAGACAGCAGACGGACTCACCATCATCCTTTATGTTCCAGTTAGCGACCAGCACAGGGTGCAGGTGTCCTGTCTCATCCTGCCTTGTGTTCACGCTCACCTGCAGCCCCTCTGGACTGCTGGGAGTGTACTGATTCACATCCAGCCATTTACTGTCCATACAGTTACCTGCATACAGACAGACACACGCTGCATGTCAGAGAGCTGGGAAACCGGACATCTCATTTTCAATCGTTCACATCTTTATTTCTTAATGTATTTTCTCATTTAACTTTAAGATAAAGTATGATTATATTGTTGACTAAATGTGTCGAACAATATTATTTAAACCGCTCAGAATCCAAACCTGAAATGTGTGAACGTTAGGTGACTTTGTGTGCTCAACAAATGAGAATAAACTAGGAAATGACAATAGTAAGAATAAGGAAGAGTAAAATTCACTCACTTGTGGTGACTGTACACCTCAAACCCTGTGTCAGGAAAAAAAAAGAAAAAAGAGATTAATGAGAATTGTAGTATTGTCAATCTTACAAATATAAATTTGCCAAGTTTTCACCAATTACACAAAGAGCTTCACAAAAAAACAAAAACACCTTTGAAAAAAACATAAATAAACATAAAACAAAATCAAACATCAACAACTGGGAGGGCAGTAAAGAAGCCCGGTCCTTCTTTGCCAAGAAGGACCGGGCACATCAATACTATGTGTGTAGGAGCTATTTATATGATGTTAGTACTAGTTATTTTATTCACAAGTAGTATTGGTAAATTATTCTCGATGTTTGCTTGTTGAGGTTAGATTTTGCGATGTATTAAGATAGCTTTATCTTTTGATAGTCATTCGTTTT
Source organism: Anarrhichthys ocellatus (assembly GCF_004355925.1). Taxonomy (NCBI): domain Eukaryota; kingdom Metazoa; phylum Chordata; class Actinopteri; order Perciformes; family Anarhichadidae; genus Anarrhichthys; species Anarrhichthys ocellatus. The sequence continues at coordinate 81,770 of NW_022280291.1, forward strand.
GTTTAATTATTTTTGTTGTTGTTTAAGTATACTTGTTTTTTTGGTTTGATCGTTTATGAATTGGTTTATAACACTGTGGGCACCTGCAAGTAGGCAGTCTGGCATTGATTTATGGTTGTTTTCGGATGTGGCCACTACAGTGTGTATCGAGGCACAAAAAATCTGGTGATCCATTTTCTAATTCTGATCTAAATTGTTTATTCTCCCGTGTTTATGAATTAAAAACTGGTGAAAAAAAGGCTTTACAAGGATAATCTTACTAATTTCTTTTTTTTTCCATCTGTGAAAGACGTGGGAAAAAAGTTTTAACCGGTGAAACACCTGGACAGTTGTTTTGCCTGCTGCCTCCTTTCTGACACCCACTGCTACTACTACTATTATTATTATTATTATTATTATTATTATTATTATAATAATAATAATAATAATAATAAGTCACATTTACTATATTACTGCTTTTTTATCATTGTATTTTATCCACTGCTGCTGTTATTATTAGTAATCAATCAATCTATTATTATTTATGCTATTTTTTGTGCTATTTAGTGCTCTTGATATGTATGATTTCTGTCATATGGATAGAACTATGTTGTAAATCTATTATGTTCTTTCTGTACACATAACATCTATCACACTTCTGTCCATCCTGATAGAGGGATCCCTCCTCTTTCTTTCTTTCCCTGTTAAATAGTTTTTGGGGGACTTTTTACTTTTCCAATGTGAGGGTCCAAGGACAGAGGATGTCGTATGTACAGCTTGTAAAGCCCTCTGAGGCAATTTTGTGATATTGGCCTATACAAATACAATTGAACTGAATTTTTTTTATTAACTTTTATGCACGACGCCCCCAAATTCTTGGGCTCTAGGGCTCAGAGCCCAGAGCATTTACCATCGAAAAAATGTACATATCGAGAGCGAATATTTAGCATGTATACATGTTATATACCAGATTAAACAGCAACATCTGGGCAACACTATCATGCAAGTAATTTTTTACACACTCCAAACACAATTATACACAACTAATATAAGCAACTAGAAGATGTACCACAATATCACGTATTTTTCGCCACGAGTCGGCGACCTATGCACACCGCTTCGATACTCTGACAAAAAGCTAACGGCTACACGGCCGACCAATACACCAAAAAGCAAGAGGATTCGACACAGAATCCAGCGATATATTCAGAATTTTTCTCCATGAAACCAGTACAAAGCTGTGAGCAAACAAACGCCAGAACAACAAACCGCTTCACCGCAAAAATCTTAGCAGCACCTCACCTTTACGAAGATTCACGAAAAGAACGGCATAATTCCTCAGTTAGCGGCTAAAAACATTGTTGCTACGTACATCCTGTCTGTTTCTCATCTGTTTCCTGTAGAATGGGGGGGGGGGGGGGGGGGG